>NC_092238.1:5901308-5943808 GCF_036320965.1 Panulirus ornatus
GGAAGGATTTGTGGTTTCGCAATACTCAAACTTTGAAGTCGTCTTTTAAGACAAACATGAGATACGTTGGCAGTATACTATCTATCTATCTATCTATCTATCTATATATATATATATATATATATATATATATATATATATATATATATACATATATATATATATATATATATATATATATATATATATATATATATATATATATATATATATATATATATATATGTATATACATATGTGTGTGTGTGTGTGTGTGTGTGTAAATTGTATGTGCATACCACCTACTTACTCTCTTAAAGCTATATCACATCCCTCATACCATCACCTCATTATTTCCCTTAAAATACTCCCCACCTCATTCCTCACAACCGACCATCTATCATCTTTGTCCGGCACTGCCTCATTTTTCATCAATGAGTTCCCCCGCGGCTCCTATTTACTATATTTTGATACAGCTTATCATTCTCTCATAAATCTCTCTCTCTCTCTCTCTCTCTCTCTCTCTCTCTCTCTCTCTCTCTCTCTCTCTCTCTCTCTCCTTTATCGAAAGTCTTAATATCATGCCAATCTCTGTTATTTTCAATATTTTGTTTTCTAACATTTTGCGTCCCGGATATTCATATTCTTACCCACAGATATTCTAAAAAAAATCTTCATCCCGCTTTATGTTCTTGTCTTTGTACGTCATTCTGTGCGAAGATTCATCTGCACAAGTCTATGGAGAGTTTTAGATAGGCACTCGTCCGATTCCTTAGATTTATTTTGGAAATGAACTCCAAAATCTATCAGCCTCTCATTCATTTACTAGTAAAACGTCCGTGTATAACAATATATATATATATATATATATATATATATATATATATATATATATATATATATATATATATATATATATATATATATATATATATATATATATATATATTCCTACGGGTCCATGGGGAAAATGAAACACGAAAAGTTCCCAAGTGCACTTTCGTGTAATAATCACATCATCACATTTCATTTTCCCCGTGGACTCGTAGGAATATCTTGATCACGCGCAAAACTGTGATTCTTTCCAATATATATATATATATATATATATATATATATATATATATATATATATATATATATATATATATATATATTGTTTTCACGGATTCTCAATGTTTATTCTTTACGAGTCATTTACATCTACATTCATAGCCTCTGAGCTTTCAAGATACGATGTTAATTTGCATATCGCTGTCAAAATGGGCTGACAACCTCCAGGTTTTGCATGCGCTAGCCAATTACATCCCCCCCCCTATTACTGACACATCTTTATAACAGGTGGGTAAAACACCCACACCCAGCGTTGCTGATTTACATGCATATTACATTCCTCTTTCGACTTGGAAACACATTCAAAGTACCGGCGTGTACCTGCTTATGGCATTCTTCTACTCAATTTTCTCCCCCGGTAAGTCATATCTACCGCTACTATAAGCACCTCACTCAGCGCCAAAGGTGGTTCTAAAGCACGCATTTACGGTGCGTCGCCGTTTGAGCCTTTAAAGGCCGTGAGTAATGACAGAGCTCAGGTCCGTCTCGCTGTATGTGTGAGTGCAAAGAACAATCTTTTTCTTGATACGTTTAACATTCCTACACTTTAGTATATGAGGAAGCATATATATATATATATATATATATATATATATATATATATATATATATATATATATATATATATATATATATATATATAAGGGATGTTTGCGAACGACATTTAAATATATGTAGTGCTTTCAATTTTGTTATCCAATTTTGCAGGCTGAACAAAACTGTTGAATACATAGCCGTAGTAAAGTCACATAAACGTTAAATGCAAATTATTTAATTCACTTAAACATTTTGAAAATCACATCAATGTATATGAAACAAAAATCTGAGTGTCCACGAAAATTTCTAATTTACAACTAGAGACGAATTTCTTCAGATGACCATAATAAAGGCAAAAATGATAAGAAAAAAAATTATAAGAATTTTCTTTTTTTGCTGTTGTGTTTGTTCGCAAGGAGAGTGGACAAAAAAAAAATCAATATTAGGATCCAGTACTCTTAGGTGAGTGTTTAGATTCATCCAGTGTGTGTGTGTGTGTGTGTGTGTGTGTGTGTGTTGCGTCACAATCAGTAGCAGGTGGCTAGATGGACACCCCCTTTGAAGCGCGAACTCCCTTTTTTCTTCTTTCTTCTCGACGCCGCTGTGCTCTCCTTCCTCAACTGCAGGAGGTTACGCAGCGAGAGGAGAGTCACCTCTTGCGAGTCTGCATCATGCCTGAGCACAGTCTCGTCAAAGACCTTCGCGCTCTCCAAAAGGAGTCCACATTTCCCTGCTACTGGAAATAGCGCTAGCCTAGGGCATCTGCAGCAGGAGCATTTAGAAAGAGGTCGTGGTCAACACCAGGGCGCAGTCATAGAAATTAGCCCTCGAGAATCAAAGAAATTCGCTATACTGATATAGACAGATACAATACAAAATAAAGATCAGTAACTGAATAAATGAGAAGTGTCTCAGATGCGAAAAAAAAAATATCTGCAAGAACCTTTTGAGCAGACTTTCTGACGTCATGGCAAGACCGGCAGTGGATGGGAAAGCCAAAGGAAAAGTCACGTAAGGACGAACCGGACAGAGACAAGCGAAATATTGAAGACTTGACCGTATTTGCATAGCACCCAGGGACGTGTGTGTGTGTGTGTGTGTGTGTGTGTGTGTGTGTGTGTGTGTGAGGCGGCACACAAGTGCCAGGCGCTGGACGACCGTCCGGTCCCGACCGATTTGTTCGACGAGAGAGAGAGAATCCAGAAGATGGAGAAAACGAAAGAACAGCTGGATGGTTATGCGCGAGGCGGGACAACAGGGTTGTAGAAGATCTTAGTTTACCAACCTGTTGGTTGTGACTTCGTCCAGACATGGGGTTATAAATTTTGATTTTAAACAGGGGCATATATATATATATATATATATATATATATATATATATATATATATATATATATATATATATATATATATAGTACACCGACTATTGACGTTAAATCTGTTTCTTTGATACGTAGAAGAGTGTGTGTTATATATATATATATATATATATATATATATATATATATATATATATATATATATATATATATATATATATATATATATACGAAAGGGAACAGTGAAGTAAGATTAGCAAAGCAGTAGGATGAGGTAGGCCAAGTACACCTCCAAGTCTCCTACAACAGCTATCATAGCTTAGGTACCACACGTATGATACCACACAGCTATCCTATAGCTGCTACGCTATCATTATCATCCCATAACCATCAGATTGATAGATATCATACGTCTCTCTCACCTCCGCTGCCACAGTTCAGAGGCAACAACTCTTATGATTCGCCATTACCAAGGGAGTCCAAACACATAGATCTGATGTCACGGCAATTTGCAGGTCAAGTACCACGTCCCTTGATACACAGTTACCATCAGCTACACTGGATTGGGTCTAACACGCTCCGTAATGACCGTTCCGTAATTGACACAAATCGGGCGTAGCTACGCTCGGCCCAGCTGAGCGGACCGGAGGCGGTATGAGAGATGTGGGAGGAAAAAATATACCATTGCCTTCCACCTGCGTGGGCATCATGTGTGAAGTGCGTTTAAGTCAGTATTCCCGGTTGTGTGTGTGCCAGTCACGCCTTTCTTGAATATAATCTATTTCCATATGATTTGCATACATATCCAACATCTAAGAGCCTCACCTCAAGTCCAGTACAGTCGTGTGTATTTTTCCTCTCTCTCTCTCTCTCTCTCTCTCTCTCTCTCTCTCTCTCTCTCTCTCTCTCTCTCTCTCTCCTCTGGTCTTTACGCATACACACAGGCACCGAAGGAGGTGGGCTCTCACCTTCTGCAGGAGCAGGGTGGGTGGGAGTTAAGGAGGGGCTCAGCTGTAACTCCCCTGCGTCGCGTTCGTCTCGCTGGGAGGAGGTCGCAGGGAGAGAGAGAGAGAGAGAGAGAGAGAGAGAGAGAGAGAGAGAGAGAGAGAGAGAGAGAGAGAGAGAGAGAGAGAGAGAGAGATAAGAACAGTATTTCATAAATGATGAAAAATCTCGTACTTCTTAGAGGCCAACATCCCCACCTGATTGTGGTACGCGGTCGTCGTGAGTTCAACTTATTGCGTGCGTTCAATAATAAGCGTGCGTTCAACCGTTCATGCGTTTAACTGGTCGTGCGTGTAAGATAAGGCCTTCAACTAACGACTGCGTTCAAATGATTGTGCGTTCAAACGTCTGCGCGTTCAGCAGCTCGCGCGTTCAAATGACAATGCGTTCAACAGATCGTGCTCACAACTGATGGCGCTCTTCAGAAAACAGGAGGCTCTTAGCTCCCGAATGTCACTATGGGTACAAGCAGTCTGGGGACGATGCATATAACTGCTTCTATATATATATATATATATATATATATATATATATATATATATATATATATATATATATATATATATATATAAACACGTGTAAAATATTCTGTAATGATTCTCCAATTATCAGTCATACTGTAACTCGCAGATATTAGGTTAAGTTGCATATAATGAACTCCGCCTGCTTGTGGATGACCCTCGAGTGAGAAACCACCTTTGAGAAGCATGTATCATCATCATCACTGGACGGAAAGGAGCACAGTCTTGCCACTGACCGTGTTTGAAGAGAGGTCAGTCCTTTCCCTGCTCCTGCCTGGAGTGCAGCTAAAGATCTCCATCATCTCAAAAAAAAAAGAAAAAATAATAGGGGATCTTGAGCTTGTGTTTAACAAAAGGATGTACTAGTACACAAATAGCGAGTCTCTTTTTTTTTCATTTATTTTCAGTCCCTCCCTCACAACGGCTGCACGGAAAACAGAACGATTCTCTCCGGATAACAGCAGCAACGGGAGCCGTTGCCACACGACCTGTTAACTTTAACATTAGACAGATTATTTTTACCGCCAGATCAAAATAAGTGGAGGGACCCACTGTGAACTCCAACCTTTGACCTCGTCAGGTAAGCTTTAACAACAGGCGGGCCTCTTCTCCAGCAGGTGATTACAACCCTCCATCAGGTGAATACAACACTCCAGCTGGTGAATACAACCCTCCAGCAGGTGATTACAACCCTGCCATCAGGTGAAGTACAACACTCCAGTAGGTGAATACAACCCTCTATCCAGTGAATACAACCCTCCATCAGGTGAATACAACCCTCCAGCAGAAGAATACAACCCTCCATCAGGTGAATACAACCCTCCAGCAGGTGAATACAACCCTCCATCAGGTGAATACAACCCTCCAGCAGGTGAATACAACCCTCCAGCAGGTGAATACAACCCTCCATCAGGTGAATACAACACTCCAGCAGGTGAATACAACCCTCCAGCAGGTGAATACAACCCTCCAGCAGGTGAATACAACACTCCATCAGGTAAATACAACCCTCTAGCAGGTGAATACAACCCTCCATCAGGTGAATACAACCCTCCAGCAGGTGAATACAACCCTCCAGCAGGTGAATACAACACTCCAGCAGGTGAATACAACACTCCATCAGGTAAATACAACCCTCTAGCAGGTGAATACAACCCTCCATCAGGTGAATACAACCCTCCAGCAGAAGAATACAACCCTCCATCAGGTGAATACAACCCTCCAGCAGGTGAATACAACCCTCCATCAGGTGAATACAACCCTCCAGCAGGTGAATACAACCCTCCATCAGGTGAATACAACCCTCCAGCAGGTGAATACAACCCTCCAGCAGGTGAATACAACCCTCCAGCAGGTGAATACAACCCTCCAGCAGGTGATTACAACCCTCCAGCAGGTGATTACAACCCTCCAGTAGGTGAATACAACCCTCCATCAGGTGAATACAACACTCCATCAGGTAAATACAACCCTCCAGCAGAAGAATACAACCCTCCATCAGGTGAATACAACCCTCCATCAGGTGAATACAACCCTCCATCAGGTGAATACAACCCTCCAGCAGAAGAATACAACCCTCCATAGGTGAATACAACCCTCCAGCAGGTGAATACAACCCTCCATCAGGTGAATACAACCCTCCATCAGGTGAATACAACCCTCCATCAGGTGAATACAACCCTCCAGCAGAAGAATACAACCCTCCAGCAGGTGAATACAACCCTCCATCAGGTGAATACAACCCTCCATCAGGTGAATACAGCCCTCCAGCAGGTGAATACAGCCCTCCAGCAGGTGAATACAGCCCTCCAGCAGGTGTATACAGCGTTGAGTGTTGATTTACGACATCTACAATTCATGAACGTACGGGAAATAACTCATTAAGGGCTGAACAGACTTCGTTGATCATTTAATTACTTACGTCAAAGACTCCACGAGAAGACAGAACACCCCATCGAGGCCTAGTGTCGAGTGAAGGAGAAAGATAAGGGACAAAAAGAAAGAAAAAAAGGGAAATTCTAGAAATGAAAGAAGAGAAGATATGAAGAGGATAAGTAAAATATTCATTTTCTTCTGTATTGAAAACAGTGAAAGATCACATGAATATAATTAGGATGATAATTATCATCTTACTTTGTTTCGAACAACCCTCATGGCTGCCAGACGTACGTTAAAGTTATCTGAGCTTTGCAGAGATAATGGATAACCCAAGATCAGTATTGTAATACTGATAGTAATTATACTTTAAAAGTAATAGTTACAGTACTGTAATAGTAATAGTAGTAGTCATAGCAACAGCATTCTAATAGAAAGAGTATAAGTCATAAGAAAAGTAATAGTATTTTGATAGTAATAGTAATAGTTATAGCAGCAGTAATAGTATTTTGTTAGTAGTAGAGACGGTACTTTAATAGTAATAGTATAGAAATAGCACTTTAATAGTAATACTAGCCGATAGTAAGATAATACGAAAAACAATGTAATCTAATAGCACTTTAATAGTAATACTAGCCGATAGTAAGATAATACGAAAAACAATGTAATCTAATAGCACTTTAATAGTAATACTAGCCGATAGTAAGATAATACGAAAAACAATGTAATCTAATCGCACTTTAATAGTAATACTAGCCGATAGTAAGATAATACGAAACACAATGTAATCTAATAGCACTTTAATAGTAATACTAGCCGATAGTAAGATAATACGAAACACAATGTAATCTGACGAAATGCAACGCAACACACAAACTTCTCTCGTGGAAACCAAATGGTGAATAATTCCACGACGACGTATTCTGTTCTTACAGAAATGTTCATTTGTAAGACGTTCAGTCATCACCGCTGGAAACGACGCCATCCCAACAGGACTTTATGATTTACTACCTGGCTTACCCAGAGCTGCGCGCACACACACACACACACACACACACACACACACAAAGAAAGAGAGAGAGAGAGAGAGAGAGAGAGAGAGAGAGAGAGAGAGAGAGAGAGAGAGAGAGAGAGAGAGAGAGAGGAAAAAAAGGGTTTTTGTGAACAAAAAAAATGTTTTATTTAAAAATGGCCTTTGTTGGCTTTCAAATGGTCCTCGGGGCCGACCGTTGAAAAATTGAGATGTGTGTTTACTTCGGAGGTGAATGAGTACCATAAAGATGTAGTAAGTTTGAAGCCTTTTTCTTTTTGGCCTTCTTTGGCCTTTAGGGTCAGCCTCTGGCACCCTTGGATCCAGCCCTTGAATGTAAGGTACCTTCATAATAACATGAATTTGATAGGTCGCCTATTTTGAACGAGTACCGTGAACTAAGAGCAATGTAAAAGAGTGGGATGACCTTCGGTAGCCTGAAAATGGTCTTTGGTGGCCTTTGTTGGCCTCGAAGACCAGGCTCAGGTACCCTTAGACCCTACTCTTGATCCTGATGTATAGTTTATCTGATCTGAATTGAATTACTTCGCCTATCTTTCAAGGAATATGGTGAAGACGAGGGGAGGGTGGCCTTTGGTGGTCTGAGAAAAGGCCCTTCACAGCGAAATACGGGGGGGCCTAAAACCATGCCTAGATTCTTAACCTACCGACAGCCCAAACCTGGAGGCCCTTTTGGTCATGATTCGGTGATGAAATGATGACGCAAGAAACACTCAAACTCACAGACAACTTCTTGCTCTGAACCCATGTTGGATGGCGTCTACGTATGAACTCTCTCTCTCTCTCTTGGAACATAAGTGGCAATTATCTACGTAAGTTGATACCAGGTTCTCTCACATAACGTAAGAATACAGAGCCGTTTTTTTCAGAGCTGTCTTTTCTACATGGTGGTGACTCCCTCCTGTAGATTTCACTTCATATATATACATATTCGTTCAGAGTTTGAAGTGGGACGGCTTTACGTTGCATGAAAATGATATCCAGTATGAACAGCACGGAATAAAAAAAAACAAGAATGGGTTTCAAGTTACCCTAAAATCTAAAAAGAAATGGAATCATCGACAGATTTTTGACCGACTTTATGTATAAAACTGTCGTATATATATATATATTTTTTTTTTTCTATGGTGGTTTAAACATGGCATTAAATTCGACAATGGTATCATACCGACCAAGTGTAATTGGAGGACTTTCTTGTACGAAGGAAGGTTCCATCCACCCGTCCATAATGCTATGTTTAGCAAATCGCTCCATCCCCCTAACACACACACACACACACACACACACACACACACATACACACACACATATACACATACACACTCACACACGCACACGCACACATACACACACACTTCCTATTCGACCCAGTTTTATTCCGCCTCAAGAAATTCAATTTTATCTCGCAACTTCACGCTTCGTGACGCAGCTCTTCCTCAATCAAGTCAAGGGAGAGGGTGACGCAAGCAGCAGCAGCAACAGCAGCAGGGTGGTGTAGCCAAGGGAGGAGGAGGAGGAGGAGCTGCGAGGGGATAGGGGGAGTAGAGAGGAGGAGGAAGGGATGGGGGACGGAGTTCAGGTTCTAGTCTCGTCCCCCCTGGTCTGCTCTGCTGCCGCTCTCTGCTAATCAGCTGAGGACACATTGCCTCCTTTGCTCACCAGGACGTGACGTGTCACGAGCCTGAATGTGCATATATATATATATATATATATATATATATATATATATATATATATATATATATATATATATATATATATATACCTCGCTAATGCGGGAAATGGCGAATAGTTTGAAAGAAAGAAAGAAATATACGTATGAATGAAATCTACTTCGTTCGATAGAGCAACATATGAAAGACGTATGTTCTTATGTCTCCGTATCTATGCTTTACAAATCGTACAGTATAGATAGCGGAAGGGTCAATCAAAGGGCATCTGACCCTCTTCAATTCCCTGTTATGACGGCCTGATCCCCCACGTCATGACCGGAAACACTGTGACACAACGAGAGACGCGCCAACCCTTGACCCGAATTTGTCTAACAGGGACTTTTGACTACCCTGGTACCAGAGTGAATGAATAAACCCATATTGAACTTTACCAGTGAGATGGAAAGAGACAGAATACAAAAACGGTCAAAAACACGATGAAAAAAAAAAAAAAATGGATGTGGGACAATTAAGGTCATGGAAATGATATGGTTTCCAGACTGGCCAACTGGACGACATGGGGTCTTGGTAACCCAGGTTCTGGGTAGTTACCTGCTGATGAAATCAATAAAATATCTGTTTCAAGTCGGCGTTTATCGCCCATGATCTCATGATAATGTCTGGAGTTATCTTTAGGAATCTATCTACCTATCTATCTATCTATCTATCTATCTATCTATATATCTATCTATCTATCTATCTATATATCTATATATACATATATATATATATATATATATATATATATATATATATATATATATATATATATATATATATATATATATATATATTGCGATCTATGTCCAGTATTATCTATAATTCATAGTCCTCCCTGATTTACGATAGTGTGGATGAAGTCTTGTATAGCAGTGGTCAAGTCTTTTTAGGTCATGTATTGAGTAGATGGTGGGAAAACGATTTGCATTTCTGTAAATTCAAACGCAAAAAAAAAGAAAAAATAACTCATTTTACAAATTTTCTTTCGACACTCTTAGTGACATGACATTCAAAAGTTTTATTTGTGAAAAGCTTTTTTTTTTTTTTCTTTATCGTTTGAAAGTGTAAATAAAATATTCATTTTTCGTTCCACAACTTTCTTTTCGCTGGTGAGATCCTGCACAACAACAACAACAACAACAACAACAACATCAAATAGCAGGAGTGTTCCCACACCAAGAAATAACCGGAGGTTATACATCTGCGCTGACTATTTACATATAAAACTTTTGTTGGTTTTTTTTTTTTCGCATGCATGAAATTGCTTTTCGACACATCCGCGATCTGTCCGACGGAAGCAAAAGAGAGAGAGAGAGAGAGAGAGAGAGAGAGAGAGAGAGAGAGAGAGAGAGAGAGAGAGAGAGAGAGAGAGAGAGAGAGATCCTCATCTGTGCCCGGTCGCTGGAGTGTTTTGCGATCCGGCTCTTCCAATCAAGACGCTTGCCAGAGTACCAGCTTGACATACCCAACATCCTGAACAACCCAGAAGCAAAAACAAGAGTTTGACAACCCTTCAATAACACCTGCGTTCTCGCGCTCCTGCTCCTCTTTGACTCTGTGTGTGTGTGTGTGTGTGTGTGTGTGTGTGTGTGTGTGGCGAGGGTAAAGTCGTACAAGATACTGCTCTGAAAGTGAGGGGTGGAGACTCTTCGAGTTTGACGGTTGATACGTCTGCGGAAAAAAGAGGAGAGCGGATGATATGCAGCGAAGACGAGGCAGGTAGAAGGCTCCCTCCACACTAGGGACGAGGTACATAGAGGACGAGACACGGAGGAAACCTCCCCCCCTAGCGAGGACGGGGGCACTGAAGAACCAAAGCGAGAACAAGTCAAGGAGAACCACCCGCAGCGGAGACGCGGCGCAAAGGAAGAAGTCTCTCGAGGACGGGGGCGCACAGCATACTCTTCGAGGACGAGACACACAAAAGAAACTCCAGCGAGGACACGGCAGAGCGGGCAGCATTACGTATGACCTGCTTCTCCTTAACGTCTCATAAAACTTTATCATAACCAACTTTTTTTTCCGGGGAAAAAAAATGATTTTTTTTTTTTACCGTAAAGGAACACGATCTTTAGATGTTTTTTCCCGTAAAGGAACACGATTTTTAGATGTTTTTTTCCGTAAAGGAACTCAATACCAACGAAAAGTCTTGGAACAGATCACTTCTTGGATCCGAAGCTCATATCCCCCAGGGGAGAAAATACGAATCCCAAATTCTTTATTGCAGACCGTAAATGCTTTATACACTTCAAGAAAAGACGTGTGTCGGGATCTCGTTTATGAAATACAACACGAAAAAAAATTATACATTATTTCTGGTAAATCTTGTGTAATCTAGTGGCGAAGATTGACCCCCTAGACCATGTCATCATTACTGGCGAAGGCCTGTTTCGATCAGGTGGAGCTATGGTTCGATTGGCAGACGGCAGATCTTAAAGACGTGTTATTCTCACACCAAAGGAGTCTACATTACCTTGCTACTGGAACCTCTCTAGAAACAGGTCGTGGGTCATACTAGGATTCATTCTTAGAAAGGAGTCTTGAGGTAATGATAAATTAACAAACAATGAATAAATATACCACACATACATCCGAGTGTCGAACCACTCCTAAAAAGGGGAAGGGAATCTAAATACATTTTGCGAATTTGGGGAAAAAAGAGAAGATTGCATATGGCTCTTGGCCTATGAGCTGGTGGTGTGAGACGCATGCGATTGATCGATCGAAGTTGCTGACCCATCCATCCATCCATCGTCCTTATGTACATGAAGACTACACAGTAGATCATGCTGTACCAATACACGGCAGTGAATGAGGACCGTATCACGACTTGCTGTGATTGTAGTCGACAAGTATTGTCGATTCCTACAACACGGACCTAACGTGGTGACTGTGATGTCGACTTCTCAAATTTGGCCGATTAGTTTTAGAAGAAAAAAAAATCCTAGCCTCGATTAATTAAGAAATCCTTTTAACTTTTTAGAGCAAGTCAATGTCTTCCTATGAAAAAAGTTTTTAATGGGGCCTTTTAAAGATGATTTTATTACGAAAGAGATTTAATGTAATTTTGGTATTTGACACATGGCGGCTGATTCCAACAACGGCATTTATTTATCCTGTGAGCAAGACTCGGGTATTATCCTCACCAAATATTCCTTCTAATTCTCAGCTTCGGTCGACGTAGGAGTGTATTATCCACATACACAATGCCTAGGATCACACTCACTTCTAATGTGCTAACCAATTCTCTTTAAACTAAGAAAAGGTAGCGCTTTACGAGGTCATCAATTGATGACCTCATCCCTTAATTCATCACGCTCTAAAGCATTTGATGATGCCAAAAGCATCTTTAAATCTTCATCTGTTGCTTCTCTTGATGATGTGAAGAACATCCCTTAATTCATCATAGTTTGGTTGACTTGATCATGTGAGGAGAAAAACAACCTTAAACCATCGCGCTCTGCCTCACTTGACGTTGCGGAAAAGCATCCCTAAATCATCCTATACCTTAAATCATCATATCCCTTAAATCATCATATCCCTTAAATTTTCATATAATTCGTAGACTCAAGTCTGATCACGCAAGCCCTCGATGTTCACGGCTGCTTATTTGTCTTCTTCTTCTGCTACATTATCTTTTCCATTCTATTCCCTTCCACCCCTCTGGAAGAAGGGGAACCTCCAGTTTGATATTTCCTCCCACAAAGATACACTAATGATCTATCAACAGTCACCTACGCTTACACCTTTTATTTCTCCCGTTTTTTCTCCTCGTTTTTTTCGAACTTTGGGTTTAATTCTTCCCCGTGTTCATATTTCTTTTTTACGGTTTTCCTATTTGGTTTTCTCTGGCTTCGTTTCGGAATGACGTGCCACTCGAAAAAAATAGGGTAGGAAATAGGGGGATGGCGGAGAGGGTGTGTGTGTGTGTGTGTGTGTGTGTGTGTGTGTGTGTGTGTGTGTGTGTGTGTGTGTGGAGGGTCTTGGAAATCTCCACCAGTATGATTACTTAAAATCAGAAAGAGAAGCACGTGCAATGTGAGGATTATGTATATACATATCTATCTATCTATCTATCTATCTATCTATCTATCTATCTATCTATATATATATATATATATATATATATATATATATATATATATATATATATATATATATATATATAAAGAGAGAGAGAGAGAGAGAGAGAGAGAGAGAGAGAAGAAATATATTCCAATCCTGCATATATGTTCACAGCTTTCTGTCGCATGTGTTATGGGCTATCATATACCTGCTCTCTCCACACAGCGGGTACCAGTAGTGCTCGAGACTCCCCCCCCCAGCTTAACTTTAACATTCCTCCACTTCAGGAACACCACTGCATCATCCGGGGAAAATCCCTTTCCCCCCCAAGTCACATTCACCACTTGTGACCAATACAGTGAGGAGGTTCTGCCAGCGTCCATCTCCTCCGCCTGTCTCCTCCTAGTTTATAGCCTAGTAATGACAAGTCTCTTCATGTGTTCGACTCCTTCCCTCCCCCCGCCCGAGGCACATAAAACCCGCCGACGTACACGGATACATCAGAGCGATGTCCCGCGACACAACCTCGCTCAAAACCCGCCGACGTACACGGATACATCAGAGCGATGTCCCGCGACACAACCTCGCTCAAAACAAACGTCATGTCTTTTCCTGATCCTGCTTCTCACGAGCGGTTGTCCGACACCAAACCCTGAGACCTGGTTCCCAAGTCCTCCTCCCCCTCCTCCTCTCTTTCCATTTCGAGTCCTCTCTCTCTCTCTCTCTCTCTCTCTCTCTCTCTCTCTCTCTCTCTCTCTCTCTCTCTCTCCCTTCTCTCTCTTCTCTCTCTCTCTCTCTCTCTCTCTCTCTCTCTCTCTCTCTCTCTCTCTCATATTCTTTGCAGTGTTTCCACGTCCAACATTAATTGCGCACGATTTCTCTGTTTCTCTTGAGCAAGTTAGAGTCAAGACTCTAGAGAGAGGGAGAGAATACCCCTCTCTCTCTCCCTCTCTCTCCTTCCCCCCCCCCCTCTCTCTCTCTCTCTCTCTCTCTCTCTCTCTCTCTCTCTCTCTCTCTCTCTCTCTCTCTCTCTCTCTCTCTCCGCACCAAAATGCATACAAGGAGCTTGCTCTTCCCCCAATACCTCTCAGGGCGCTTGTTCACTCCCGTCTAACAAATCAAATCCCTCACATTTCACGACACCGCCAAGAATATATGAATTCTTTCATCGGTCTCTCTCTCTCTCTCTCTCTCTCTCTCTCTCTCTCTCTCTCTCTCTCTCTCTCTCTCTCTCTCTCTTGGTACTCGGTACATCACAGCCGAAAGGTGGAGGATCGTGAATCTGGAAAAACGCTGGAGAATTGCACCGCAGTGACAGAACAGCTGAGCGAGAGGAATAGAATTTTACCCCATAATTCAGTCCTGCACTCCAGCTAAGATACTGTTATTCTCTACGGCCAAAACATGACTTAGAGAGATTCAATTACTTTCCCGTTGTGCTTCAGGGAAAGGGGTAGAAACGTCTAAAGCATATGAACCGCTGTAATTAATGCGAGTGTGTTTACACCCCCTGTGAATGTTTCTCTGGGGTCTATAGAGACATCCTGCTTCTGGGGAGGGGAGAGGAACGGAAGGAGAAAGGACCCGGCGAAAGAAAAGGGTTGAAACAGAGGCTACCTTGCTTGACCCTGGTATGAACTTTAGCGGTGAGTTTGGGCGCTGAAAAATGGATGTCAAGATGAAAGGTCAAACGACTGGAGACTGCTCTTGATTATGTTGTTATCAATGAAGTCGAGGTGTGTATAACCTTGTGTTATGGGTGACGAGCGCCAGCGCTACAACATCGCTTCTGAATGTACCGTGGTCGCACGCAGAACACAACCCTTCTCGGAGAAACACACGTAAATCTACAACATATCAGTAGTGCTACAATCCACAGAGAGACGGACAACCGAGTGTACAGGAATCTACATGTCATCTGAAATTGTTAAATGTCACTCAATGAAACGCATCGATCTCTTACAGACTTTTGAGAAATTGGGTTAAATGCTTTATCTTTTCTTGAGAGTATCGCACTAAAGCTAAGTATTGCACGGCAGCGAATCTCCACCGCTTATACAAGATTCGAAACACCGCATCCTAAGACAGACACCATTGGGTCACCATCTAATGTTTGTAAATCGAGAGTAAGTCTTCATTAGCAAACTGTAATATACAGATTACATTTTTTTTTTCTCTTAACATTATAATCTTGTCACTGGAAATCCTTTAGAGTCCTCCTTCGGTCGTCAGGGGGCGCTCCTGCTAGCTATGCGTGACGCACCGTCACAGTGACGTGAGACTAAAGCCCGTAACGTGAGCCAAAGCTGTAACGCGAGCCACTCACACTGTCAACAGAGATACGAACGGATTCGCCACGTCTCATGTCAGCTCCTCCCGTTACCTCCTTTCTGAGGTCATGATCCCTTTGTTTGTCCTCTACCTCTGGCACATACATAATGTCCCGACTTCCCTCCCTTCACACGTAAACACCTTTCTGGCCTTGCTGTGAGTCGAGCTGGAGTGGGTGAGAGGGGAAAGAAAGGCGAGGGAAAGCTAGGAGTATAAACATCTTTCATCTTCTCGCCCTTCAGTTCAAACTAATCTCACAGTGTACTGAATCATGTAGTCACATATGTAATTAGAAGCCGATGAACTTCAGATTACACAGACATGTGTGTGTGTGTGTGTGTGTGTGTGTGTGTTTACTCTCTTCTGTGAATAACGGGCTGTGGTTTTAGTGCATTGCACGTGACAGCTAGAGAATGAATGTGACTGAACGCCAACTTTCTTTGGAAAACGCCAGACAAATATGAAAAAAATAAAAAGATATTATGTTTACCGTTCACGTTAGTTTAATAAAACCCCCCCCCCCCAGAGCACACGAGCGAATCTTAACATAACTCCAGGACTTCTTTTCATCTGGATCATGGAACTTCGAAGGAGCGCTACAATCAGAAGCAGGGAAATGATGGACTCCTTTGTAGTGACGAGTCCCATGACCGTGTATGCATGACGCAAGGACACACCCTCAAGAATCGTAAGGCTTCAACGAAATTTTTTGGAAGGTTAAAAAAAAAGAAAAAAAAGACATTCACAATAATTCCACAATAAACTTGAACTCTTCACTGGAATCGAACCCTTTCACTGGAATCACAGAAAATGGTAGAACCACAAGGCAACAGTAGTAGTTTGCAATCCAGCGAATTAAAAAAAAGAAAAATTACTTTATCACTTGTATCTAAAGATGTCGAATATGGGTTCTGCAGTGTTAGCAGACCGGCAGAAATATATACATAGTACGAATGTCTAGTAACAGAAATATATATATATATATATATATATATATATATATATATATATATATATATATATATATATATATATATATATATATATATATATCCTTCTCCACTCTCACTCGAAGCTTCCATCGTCCGTAAGCAGACAAGCATTTTAGACACTGTCACGGTGAAAGATTCATGAAAGGGATTACTTCGTGGACGAGGTGGTGCTTTTGACTCAAGCATATGTTGACAGTATAAACATTTCAGCGAGCGAGTAGCAATTACACAGCAGGCGACCGTTGGCACTCACACGCCACCATTGATTCTGGCAAGAACCCGTCTCAATGTTGCTTGATATATATATATATATATATATATATATATATATATATATATATATATATATATATATATATATATATATATATATATATATACAGGTTGCTCTAAGACTCCGTACAGACTCGGGCACAGATTCATTCTAAATCTACTTCATTGCGATTCAAACGATCATCTATTACGATCTACCTAATTGTGATGGATAGATTTTGCCTTCATCTCACAGTACCGCAAACCATATACTCGTCACTGAATTCTCGTCTTTGTGAGAAACGTTGGAGTGGCAGTGAGGCATAATACTCCTGGTGTGCATAGTCGTTGACAAAGCTTTTCAATTCAGTTTGTAAAAATCTGCATAGTACTCAGGCATACTTTTTCATCTCTCTCTCTCTCTCTCTCTCTCTCTCTCTCTCTCTCTCTCTCTCTCTCTCTCTCTCTCTCTCTCTCTCTTAGAAATACACACATACTCAATGTGGCGAGGTTGTCTCCTCGGCGTTCAAGTCTTGTCGAAGAGCTACTGTATTTACCCTAGAAAAGACCCATCCTTCCCCTTCCACACTTATTTCAGCGCAGTTTTTGAAGATGCAGGAACCACTCTCCACTCTCATTGGCGATTTATCCTTCTCGTTACGCTACTCATTACTCTTTCTCATCCTCCCAAATCCCACCTACATCCTGACGCACACGACACTCGCATATTTAGACATTACTTCCTTAAAATCCTTCGTCTCCCGCTGAAATTTTCTACTCTCATCCTAAGCCACTCTTCGCTCAAGCCACCAAAGCATAGCAGCGCACAGGCCTCTTTTTCCCCAACTCACTGACTCGCACCTCTTTCTACACACATTTTCCTACTCCCTAAACCCACCACAAAAATTTTTACTTTCTCCACTAATAATGATCAGACGTTCCACCTGCTGCCGTTTTCTCTGCACGTGCACATCTCACAACCTCTCCTTTTCACGCCTGTCAGTCAGCCCATAAACCAGTGCTGTGCGATGACTCGCCTATTTCCACTCGCCCACGTATCCTTATGCAAACAACATTTATCAAACCATGTAACTATGATCAGTATTCAGTTTTCCCTCACGACGCCCAAATCGACAGAGTCCTTCCCTTCCCCACTCGCATTAACACCGCTCATCCCATTGCCCTCAATCATACCCTCGATCGCCACGAGCCACACCATCAGCCGTTAACGAACCTAATCGGAATGGCAGTCGTGACCCCCTTGTTTGATGATCTGTCCCAGGGAGGAGGAGGAGGAGGAGGAGGAGGAGGAGGAGGAGGAGGTAAGCTGCCTCCTACCCATCACCGCGTTCCATGGGGTTGGGTCAACACCTCCTGCATCCGTTGCTCCTTTGCACTTCCTCTACTCTCTCCCTTGTTATACCCCAAGGATGTGGTTAGCATGGAATCGCTTGGATGATCGTGCTTCACTTTCCCGATGGTGACTTCCATATCCGAGGGAGGGAGAGCCACTGGTACCTTTGATGCTTGGTGTGTCAGTAGTTCACAAGCATCGGTCTTCTTTGGCAGGTCCAGTATATCTCGTAATCCACACTCTCAATTCTTGCAGCAGTTCAGCTCTGATATCTACCTAGCTCACCTCTGCTTCGGGTCTTCTTACTTCTTACTTTTGCCCTATTTCAAACTAACCCTTTTCACAACAGTTGGTATTTGGTATCTCGAAGTTACAACCCGGCTATCAGGCTCTCAAAGTCATCCTCGGTGTCTTTGTTGAGCGATCGCTAAATTAGCGCTGGGCTAACAAACACCCAGCAGTCAGTCCAACACCATGGAGACACCGTTCAAGCATCTAGGCTTGGGAAGAGTTTCCACTTAGCACCCCACAGTCGGTAGTCTTTGCTCCATAAGACGTAATGGCGATAAACCCACCCAATTCATCCCCATATTTTTCAGTGAACCGTTGGATAAAAATGATATATTTAGTGCACCTCACGGGAGTTACCAGTTATCAACACGTCTAATCATGAAGAGTGTGCTGAAAACTGATTGAAATACCGAATAACTGAGAGTGCAGCGTATCAATTATCTAAATGCTTTCGTAAAGGAGGGGAATACAGGATAAAGAAGCTGGTATTAGTACTTCAATTCCAATAGATCTCTCAATCTAACTTCCCCACACGGGCGAAATAGATGCCGATTGTGAAGCTGTCATTTTGATTACAAATCTGGACCCCGCTGCTGGGAGCTTGGGACAAGTGAACATATAGATATTAGAAGATACGTGTAGCATATGCGTCCGCGAATCCACTTTTAGAAATCCTGGAGAAACAGTATTTCATGTCTCTCTCTCTCTCTCCCTCTCTCTCAACATCTCTTTGTTCATCTATCCTTTACCCTTTTTCCTTCCAGTCTTAAGAAAGTGATAACATTCAGACCTCCGGAGACTCTATCTTCCTCACGTGCCGCGCCTCCTTATCGTCTCAACCCCCCTTCCCCCCCAACACAGTCTCGATTAACCCTCGCGATATAAGTTGCCTTGTCCTCTTCAGACGTCCTGGCTCGTCGTCCTCCTCTTCCTCCGCACCACTTTAGATTCAAGGCGACGTGGTACCTCACTCCCTGTGTCTTCCTGTGTGTTCCCGGGTATCCAGTGCAACATGTTCCTCAAAGCGACAGGGACTAAGCTTCGCTTTAGCATTCTCTTCTACGCTTTTGGATATTTTGTTCTAGTCGTACCACATATGCCTTTGAATGCGTTGGGATTTTCTTCGTGTGTGTGCTTGCAATATTCCACAACTGACGACGGCCATATTATCTTTCCTAGTTTCAATTTACAGCTGTCCTTTCCGTCACTTTCACGTCATCCAGCTAAGGCAAGCCATTCATTCACCAGCTTCGACAATGACACAATCACTCTTCTTTGCAAACAAAAGACACGTTACAGCCAGTCGACTCAGTTCATATTTCAAGGAAACTATTTCTCCCCCACTGTATCTCAACATATAGGTACAGGAGGAAACTAATCAGTTAAGGGGTTACAGACCCTTTGTTAACTCCATTCTGTCGAGTGAGTGACTTCCTCTTATGTTTATGTTGTCACCGTAGCGATACTTAAGCAGGATTCAACACCTCTTAATAACAACAACTCTTTCTGTGATGTTTCGTGTCCTTATACAGCTTAAAACCTATGTGTTCCGTTTTCTTGTGATATCAGAACGTGTCATGAATCGTATCATAGATGATGAAAGACACGGCATGACGACTCAGGATCTAATGAAGTTCCATATCTTCACGGGGAATCTTTTGTGACTATAAACTTTAAAAAATGAAGATCAAACTCTTTAACTAAAGGTTGCATTAAAGGCAGAAGGATCTTAGAGAAGAAGTATCTCGTCTAACCAAATTCATGAAGCTACTTCAAAAAAAGTTTCACCCCACAAATGAAAATATATATATATATATATATATATATATATATATATATATATATATATATATATATACATAGATATGATGAACTACAATATCTATGATGACGTTGGGGGAAACAGAGCAAGAAAATAAGCGACTGAGAGTAAGTAAAAGTGAATAAGAATGAAAAGTAATTAGCAAGTGAAGTGTTTGTAATAGGGTCACTTGATGCTTTGTGTATTGTTAAGAGAAGCGAGCAGAGGAGCTTTTGCATCAGCTTGATCCACAGAGGTTCAAAGATTACACAGATTAAAAAGGGATTTCCTCTTAATGGCGGACTGTTTCAAAACATCTTTCATAAAAAAAAATAATGAAGGCAAATTTTAGCTCATTTAAAATAAATGTAAGAAAAACAAATATATTCAGTCTTTTGAAGATTCCAATACTTCCTACTAAGAAGATCATGTGATGAAAGACATTCAAGTACCAACTGTAAGGTGTTCAAGTCCCTATTCAGGTTCTATGATGTTGCATCCAACTTAATCTTTCCTTCTTCCTTCGGGCACTACACAAACGAGAAAAGAAACAGGTACTTACTTACGAACCCTTACTTAAACCTTCCGTTTCCAGGTTATATTCCTCGAACGCTCACCAAATACTTGGGTCACTAGAGAAAGAATCCTTGAACTCTCGTAATGCATCATTGTATCTATTCTATCATCAGACTCTGAAATATATGTTACTACGTGATCCTGACCATGAACGTCCTTAGACTCTTGAGAGGTATGTTACTGCGTGGTTCTCAACACGAACATCCTTCAAAACCTGAATCAAAACATTTCTCCCTCTTCCTTCTATTTGTTTGACGGATCTTATGCCATCCCTGAACAACTGTGAGGGGGAGATATGTGAATCGCGAGGTGAAAACATGACAAAAAAAAAAAGAGAGTCAAAGGACCTCACACTGCGACGAAGACGCTTAAGTAAGGATTAACCTCTGGGAATGGTCTTGTGTAAAGAGATGGACGGTGCGGCCCATTACCTCATCATTTCTTGCTGCACTGGTGCCAGAAACAGACACAGAAATCAAGGCAGAGTTCGTAAAGACTCGCTGAGGATTACTTGCACTATCATTCTACATACTGAAGGCTTGCCCTTGAAGCAACAGTCACCCCCTTTGGATGATAGCTGACATACGCAGCTCACGGACACAAAGGGTAATTCTGTACAAGATTGAGAAACTTATAATACTCTCTCCTGCCATGGACTCTTTCACTTAATCCTGATAATGATTTTACGAAATGCGTCACCATAGCTGCGTCTTCTGACATGGAAGGTCTCAGAAGAAAAGATCTGGGAAGAAGATTTCCTTGATCGAAAAAAAAAAAAATGGGATTTCACCTTACAATTTCTTTTGATGGGTCACCGTTTTCAAAAACGTTATTTTCCAAAATCTTTATCCCAATCCAGATCAATGTAAAAGAGAGGAACAGAGTAGGAAAACGGAAGCACCGACTTATTCTAAACTGCAGATCAAACTTCACGAGGAATTTTCTCTTTTTCTAAAACACCCAGGAATATCTTTGGCATCTTTTACGACGACGTAAAGCCAAGCTTGAGCGGCAGTATCACAGCTTGAGTCTTGGCGAGGAGTTAACCAAAACAAGCTTACAAATAATCTACGTACAATGACTTCGTCTTTGAGTATAATTTTTCATCTGCTTCCGCATCATAAAGTTCAAAAACGATATCCCGGAGTTGCAAAGTATGATGAATTCCCAATAAAGAAATACAGTCTAAGATATAAGCAAGTGAAGAGGAGGAAGGATTCCATACAACTTTTATTTGTCCTTGACGTATCACAGACCTCGGCCATATCCCATTACGAGAAGGGTACAGCTGCTATGACCCTACGTAGAACGTCTGAATAAAGCATGAGTATCTGACACATCGGGCGCAGGGGCAAACGCGGAGGAGTGTGGTGGATCTTTACCATGATGTAATTCGTGATTCCACTGGAAGGAGACGCGTTGAACACACATCCAAACCCTTATCACTTTGGCGGGATCAGAGAGGATCAGCAGGGAGGGAGTTGCGACAACACCTGAAGAAGGTCCACTTATGTCCCTCACTAACGAACGAGGTACGAGTCCTCCCCCATCAGGAGGAGTGCGACTGAAGCACCTATAACTCTCAGGGTAGCAGCACTGTAAACATTCTCTTTATTGCAGACTTTACGATATGGACGGCCTTCATGGGTCATGGGAGCAGAACCCTAAAGATGATTTTTGGATAAATAAAAAAAAAAGATGAGGACTTACTGAAGTCATGATGCATTACGTCTGTAGTAGTTCTAGATGTCATGTACGCTAGGCAATGAAATCACAGACCCCTTTACGCACCCAGGGACCAAAGACCTTTCCATAGTTTCCCTTGGACAAGAACATGCTCGAGTCAAGGTGGCGGTCCCGTAATCATCTTGTAGTCTCTGTTTCTTGTCCTCTCTCGTCCTCCCTTTTTGAATATTCTCACGAATATTTCCCTTGCAAATTCCCGAGCATATTCTCTCAAATATTCCCTTAACAATTCCATTGCATATACTCTCGAATATTCATTATCTTCTGTTTCTTTGGGTGAGGCACTGAGGATGAAGGATCGAACTGTATATATGTCTTGGTTTTGGAAAACAGCGGTTCGGGCTTCAGTTTCATTCTTTCCGCGGTGACTAACGCCTTGAAGAAATACAGAGGTAGAGATGCCCACGAAGGGAGCGAAAACCCACCGGATCGCTTGGAATATGTATGACCTCCCGACAGAACAAAGGCCAAGCTGAAGTCTCCCAAGCATCTTTCTTTTTCTCCTACCGTGATTCCTCAACCTCTTGCTTCTGAATACCAAACTGCATGCTTTATATAGTTCCTGGCGTATTCTTGCTACGTCCTCCTCTTACGCGAAGTCCATGAGACAATCGGCTAAACTTAGGTGGGTATCATGGCATGGCGACAAGTCTTTGGGAGGGCTCGTCTAAAATCTCTCGACTTGCTACGACGGCCTTCCTTCCTTCCTTGAGGCAGCAAGTGATCCAGGGTGATCGGTGGATGCCGCCAACTCTACCGGTACCGGATCCTTTTCACGGGGGCGACCTCCATCCGACAGAGGAGAACCAAGATGAGGAACTCGGGTCGTCCGTCGATCACACCTACTGGAGGATTCTCTGACGATGGGGGGAAGAGGAGGGGGGGGGGTCTTTTTCTTCCCTTTGCGTTTGCCATGGACGACGCCCTGATGCAGGAAGATGCCTGGGTACTCTCTCTCTCTCTCTCTCTCTCTCTCTTCTCTTCTCTCTCTCTCTCTCTCTCTCTCTCTCTCTCTCTCTCTCTCTCGCACACACACACACACACATGCACACACACACACACACAAACACACACACACATACACACACACACACACACCGTGAAGCTCTTCCGAATGGCTAGAGTCATTAAGCGCTACTTGACGTCGAAACGCTACTTCACTCTGAAAGTTTAACAAGCTCGTTATGACTCGTTACCTCCGCTAAAGCTGGCATGGTAGCAGCTGTCGCTGATGCCATGCCAGAGTCGCCCAGACACACAGCCTCACAAAAGGGAGACCACGGTATCCTGCACCTCGCACGCACCGAGCTCCGTGGTGGCGGTGACCTGATCCATCTTTGTCAGAGACTTCGACCTTTTCCCCTCTGAATATCGAGGAGACGAGAGATTAAGGATGTACTAAGCAATAGATTTACGTCTAAGGTTCTAACACAGGACACCTAAAGTTAGGACGCAAGGCAAAGAATTTTCTTGCAAGAATTTCGAGATTCCAGGGACTTGTGTCATTGTGACATTCGCCTCGTAGTATCAAATTTCCTGGACGTCTCCAGAGGTTTTCATATCGAGAAACACTGTTCAACTATCAGCCTCGAATGACAGAACATGATACTTGTAGGTTAGAGACATCTAGATACCAGCTCAAATTCTATGACATAATCTTCTGTGCCAAATCCTTGTGTATGCCAACAAGGGGTGAATTATTCCACAGCTGAATTATTCCACAGCCCTGTGTCACAACGGACCAAAACGACACCTTCCTCAAAACTTCGTGATTTCCTTTGTCCTAATTCCACATGTGATGCCTCGTGTTTCCCGGAATAGGGTTAGGGTCTTCCTGTCTATCCTTAGCCTTATTGTAACGTTTCCACGTCTTTTGTGAGGATGAATCATTATGAACCGTCCCAGAGAATCCATCTCCCTAATGACCTCCATACTGCTGTTTTACACCAGCTCTCTCTCTCTCTCTCTCTCTCTCTCTCTCTCTCTCTCTCTCTCTCTCTCTCTCTCTCTCTCTCTCTCTCTCTCTCTCCCTGTTAACAAGGGGGAAACCTGCTTTGATGCAGGGAATTATTTCTTTTTTTTCTCTCTTTTCCCTCGGTTTGCTAAATGGCCACTCTCTTCTGTGTTCTTCTATCTGCGCACACGCCTCGCATACATACGCCTGGGATGTGGATGTAAAGGCTTGATGAGCATCAAAGCTAAAGCTGGCCAAAGCTCATCTACAAAGCTTCAACAATCCGCTATATTAAAAGGAAGAAAGCAGTGAGCAAGTCGTATAAAAGCAGCTAAGTAATGAGCATCGGGGAAGAATAGAAAAAGCAGTTTTCAAAAAGGGATCTTGAGTTATAACTTTACGAGAACTCGATCCAAATCAGACTGAAAAAGATACCCGAAGGATGTCAATATCCAGACGCAATTCCTCGTGTCCAGGGGTGTAATACTTACACAGTCATCCGATGCAGAAACTTAGCATACAGTGTCTTCCAACATGAGAATGCACACTGAAAATCCACTGTGCAACAAACAAGAGAAAAACGCTTAGTTTCGAAACCAGTCCCCGAAAATGGTAAATTTTTGCGAGGGATTCTGGTCAATACCATATCTTTATTGCATTCCCTTCTGTCCGCGCATAGCTTCAACGGTCCCCTTTGAAAAGAATGATATACTCAGTCAAACCACAATTTAGAATAGCAAAGAATGTAGAGAGTTAGCATTAGGGTAGCTGTGGTACTTTACCGGGATACATGTGGTAGTTAAGTGAGCATAATAAAAGATATTTTCAAAGTACCTCATTTTTTCATTTCGTGGTGCAAGAATACAGAACGACGAAATTACCACCAGTTTTTTCCTGGGGTGCAAAAAGCCTCCCCAAGTGCCTTCAGACGCGGGGGAAAAGTGGCTGCCACACTCCCGTCATGGAACTGAATATTGTCATGTGAAAAAGACGAGGCAAATGGGGTAATACTCGATAGTTTTTTTGCTCTCTCTCTCTCTATCTCTCTCTCTCTCTCTCTCTCTCTCTCTCTCTCTCTCTCTCTCTCTCTCTCTCTCTCTCTCTCTCTCTCTCTCTCTCTCTCTCTCTCCTCACCACAAGATAGACAATGCAGCTGCACATCAAGATATTGCATCGATGTTTAGACTTCCACTGTTTTATGCACTTTGAATTAAGTCTTGAAATCGGATGGATGAAAGTCAGTTTCATAACTAGGCGCGACGCAGAGTATACCGCCAGTGATTTGGGGAACAGAATCCCTCTGGGTGGGTGTTGATTCCTCTGAATATTGGCTGACAGCAGTCCGGAAAGCAGAGAGGAGGAGAAGCAGATTCTTAATGCATGATTTTCTTTATCTCTTTCAAAAGTCAAATTTCCCGACATCAGCCTCAACTTACTACCATAGACTATGGGCCTGTGTATAGGTCTGTAGCAGACCTACTACCATAGACCATGGGCCTGTGTATGGGTCTGTCTGGCCACCTGTTGAGGATGAAGGATGATCAACCCTCTGACCCTAGCAGACAAGGAGAGTACATACCCACCAGTTAGGAAGTCAAAAGGAACTTCAGTCACTGAACACGAGTGATTTTCAATAAACTCGACTGTAAAAACTAATTTCGTCTACTTTCCCGACAAACTTCACGTAATCCCTCTTTAACTAATGTCTTTTTGCTTCTCTCCCTCAATCTCTTACCTCCCTAGAGTCATATTATATTATATATCTCTATTTACTCAACCTCGTCTCACCCCCTGCATAGACCCAGCTTGCACTCAGCTACCAGGCATGATTCGACTGACCATCTAATGAGTTTTATAAGTCATGCTTCCTAATGGGTCTCTGACATTCCTGTAAATTTCGGGGTATCGTAAAATCATGATTCTTTTATTTGTGTTTAAAGATATTATTGTTCCTTCCACCTAGATTATCTCCTTCACGAATGTAATTGCCACATCTTACACCGATATATAATATATATATATATATATATATATATATATATATATATATATATATATATATATATATATATATATATATATACGTCAGATCTTCGTGGGAACTGCCGACGTACCGGTCTTCCATTATGAAGGCAATTTCAGGGAATGAGTCACCTAGCTGGGTGGAGGCAAGATGAAGGAACATTCGTCCCGCACAAAAACTAGGAGGCAAGAGCGAGGATGGAAGTATGAAGGGGAAAAGTTTGAAAAGATTAGAAAATACAAGGAAAGTGGAACGCAGAACAGGCGGGCTGTCCACTAGCAGACAGGATCATATACATATATGTTTGCTTTTTCTTGTATCCCTGTTATGTTGTCTTTTTTTTTAAGATGTTTTTTCCATACATTCTATATACAGTGTCGGAGTTGCATAGGATGATATTCTTTTCTCTTTTGCTTCTCTTTTCATATCGACGCGTTTATCTCATTGTACGAATAATACAATGAAACTCTTACTATATGTGTGAGGTTATTTTTTTTCGGTCAGCGTCTGTGAGTCCTCATTATTCCTCATTCCTTTATCTTACTCCAAATGAGAGCGTCTTCATCCTCAAGGCAGGCTGTTAAATCAGTGATAATTCCACAATTCAGTCCATTTTGCCATCATTTCTGGGAAGATGATGAGGATCTGTCCTTTGCGTAAACCTTTTACATGGCGAGTCTCATGTGGTCTTCGAATCATCTTGAACACCTCAAGAAGGTGTTCAAGAGTTTATCCATGGGTGGATATGAACTGAAGCTGAGGGCCTGAATGACTCTGGTAGTTCGTAGGCCAAGAGGTCAACTAACCAAACACCTGTGTTGTGCATCGCATATTCTTTTTTTTTTTTTTTTTCGTTTTGCCGCTTGTAAAAGCCTTCGTTTCGTTTCTCACTGCGTGCGTTTTCCCGTGTCGCATTTTCGTTTTACTTCAAGATGTTCAGGTGGACATTTGCTTTGTATTATTTTTCCCAGAATTTTAGCGGGAATTTCCATGGGAAATACAGACTCAGCACTTCAGCATTTGGGTAGACCATTTTCCCTGCTTTGAGGGCGAGTCTGACCAACAGCAGTTTTCCATAACGATGTCTGGAAAATCGACGTTTGCAAGAACGCTCACCTCATATTCTTGCGTTGGTTTCTTAAGATGTTTTACTAATTTTCTTGTTCATAAACTGGTCACTCATATTCTTATGTTGGTTTCTTAAGCTGTTTTACTAATTTTGTTGTTTATAAAGTGGTCACTCATATTCTTGCGCTGGTTTCTTAAGCTGTTTTACTAATTTTGTTGTTTATAAAGTGGTCACTCATAGTCTTATGTTGGTTTCTTAAGGTGTTTCATTAGTTTTGCTGTTTACAAAGTGGTTACTCATATTTCAAAGTTGGTTTCCTACAACTTTTACTTATTTCACTGCGCTCTGTGGCTTTCTTTCGTAGCCTTCTCTTCACTTTATATACGTCTGCCGTGGATACAGGACTGCGTGGGTGAGAGCAGGAGGAGGAGAGATTGTAAAAGTCAAAGTCTTGGCTGAGGGTTGAAATTCCTGGGGTGTGTCCGCAATGGTATTGTAAAACCATTACATCTGTATCTGGGCAGAAATTCAAATTCTCTTCCGCCGAGATTCTAAACCTGTTTCTCTATGATCTTCAGAGTTTTTATTCTTTTGTTCCAGTGGCTTGTATAGTTTTAGTCCATATTGGGAGTGGAGAGAGGGTCTAAGATGTAAGGAGTTTGAATTCTGTCACTTGGTAACAGTCTTTTAAGTTACTCATAGAAGGAGATCGGATCTTGATTAGTTGGGTTATATCCTTTATATCAGTCCTCCCCTGATTCTCTGTTGTTCGTTCTGCAGTTAGTAATCAGTTCAGATCCTACAGTCCTGAACGGTTGTCTGCAAGCTCTCCTGTCCATCTGTTTTGTGTAATGGCGGTATCAAGTTACTGTATGCGATTTCCAGTATCCTATTTCCATTTTCTCTTGCTGATTGCGGATGTGGCAGGGCTCTGTAGCATGACCTGGAATTATGGCTCTGCATTGCTGTCGTGATACAGTCAAAAACTGTATCACGACAGCATGAACTGATGTATTCATCTCATCTATGTCTTTAATCATTAAGACCTTCGTAAGTTAAAACGCCGAGGTGAAACGTAGAACTTCTCTAAATCACTGAGGGATAATACTAAGAAGACATTCCTCATCTGATCGCATCGTTAAATCCAACAGGTCTTGCAGACCGTACACCCTACATCGCGTACCCTATACCGATATTCGCTCACCCCGTGCTATTACAGGATGCTACCTGACAGCTTCGATGCTACAGTTACGTATATTTCTCTCACGCAAAGCCTCCTCACTTCCCCTTCCCCCACTGAAGATACCCCAGTGAGGTAAGAGCACAACGGAAACACCTTAGTGTGTGTTCATCTGACGAACAGGTTCCTTGTAAGTACGTGGAAGACAAGATAAGATAACAAGCTAGAGACTTAACGATAAGATTTACTTAAATGTTTTAAACGCAGTTTCAATACAGTATCACTGAGAGCAATAAAGATAGTTAGGGTAACAAATATATATACCCGTGCCTTATTCCCTCGCGTGAAACTCACATATAGCACAGGCCGCTTCCACATTTCTTGCTCTCAAATGCAAGCGGGATATCAGCTTTCGGGGCTTGGCAGAGACAAATCGCTGCACACAGCTCTCTGGAGATTAACTACGGTACGAACTGGTTTAGTAGAGCAATTCTTAAAACATGGAGGAAAGGGTGGGTGGGTGAGGGGGAACAACACGCAACATCGTTTTGAAATACTACAGAAGACGACTTGTGGACCGATCGGTTGGGCGACGATGTGTTTTGTCTTGAGTTAAGGGCTTATTTCATCGATAATCCCACGGGAGGTCGCCTTTGCTGTACCCTCACGGTCATCTCCTTAAGGGGGGTATGCATCGGTATCGGGAGAAAGATTTCTCTGTTTTTTTACGTGTGTCGCCCTTGTCAATGAACGAAAAGGCGTATGTAATGTCGTTGAGGAACGTCTCGTTCCAAAGGAATCCTGTAGTTCCCTGCTACTGCTTGGAGCGTAGAGGCTAAACTGTAGGATCCATTATAAATGTGGCCCTGGGGCTATATCAATTACTGCATCAATCAATCTATCTATCTATCTAGCAATCAATCAATCAATCCATCTAGCTATCCATCTATCTACTTATCTATCTATCAATCTATTTAACAATCTATTTATCTATCTATCTATCTACCTATCCATCTATCTATCTATCTATCTATCCAGCTATACCCCTGGCCCGAAATTGAATAACGGAAAGATGCATTCCACAGTGCAATCCAGAAGTTCCTGAGAATCAGGTCTGGGGTTTGTGTGGTTAAATATAGCGGATACCTGCCTGGAGTTCGCTGGGGAATAATTTCAGACGTCCCAGCCAATTTCTAGGACTGTTTGGACCCAGCAGTGTCCTTGCTTTTCCCTCCCCCGCCAGCGAGCTCGGTATATTACTCTTTCCTTCATCCCAAACCCTTACTTCCCTGCTATTTCTGCTTTCACGCAGTACTAAACTGCTTTCCTTCAGTCTGGAGCCTTGCTTTCAACTGTTTGCTGCTTTCACAAAGCACTAAACTGCTTTCCTTCATTCCAAAGACCCATTGCTAACTTCTGCTTTCGCTAAACGACACACTGCTTTCCTTCGTCTCAGAGAACTGCTTTCATGCCGTTCCTGCTTTTGCTAAACGCTAAACTTCGCGTATAAACTCCCCACTTCTTCGTGACGTACGAGGAGGGAGTGATTATAATCCTATATTTCCCACAAAGTTTCCTCTACTCTCTCTCTCTCTCTCTCTCTCTCTCTCTCTCTCTCTCTCTCTCTCTCTCTCTCTCTCTCTCTCTCTCTCATCAAATGAATTACCCCCACAAATATCTATGAACTATCTTCCACTGTTATGTAAATCAACGCAGTATTGTTTAGGGGAGAGGGGGGGTGTTTCCAAGAGTAGTGAGGACGAAGCTGTTCGCTTTAATCTAAGTTTGAGATAAATTCTAAGTTTTGTCTTCATTTCCCCAACTCGCTCGAGGACCCCAGAGTAGCCAAGCGTATTAGGAGTGCATTCTCAGGTAAGGCTATTTCGGGGGAAGGGGATCTCGAAGAGGATCCAACCCTGAGTTATATATATATATATATATATATATATATATATATATGTACGTTTCCATTCTGGCCGTCATTTCTACTCCCATGGTTACTGTCTATCAATTTTATAGAGACGGGTTAGTGCTTTTAAAAAATTTCATCTTTTCTTGTTTTTTCCTTTTCATATCTAATTTCGTTTCCAGTAGTACTGGCGTAAACACATTGTTTTCTATTGCAAATATAAGTGTGTTTGCGTTTGAACTGATAAGTTTAAGCATAATAATCATATATATATATATATATATATATATATATATATATATATATTTTTTTTTTTTTTTTTTTTTTTTTTTTTTTTTTATACTTTGTCGCTGTCTCCCGCGTTTGCGAGGTAGCGCAAGGAAACAGACGGAAGAAATGGCCCAACCCCCCCCATACACATGTACATACACACGTCCACACACACAAATATACATACCTACACAGCCTTCCATGGTTTACCCCGGACGCTTCACATGCCTTGATTCAATCCACTGACAGCACGTCAACCCCTGTATACCACATCGCTCCAATTCACTCTATTCCTTGCCCTCCTTTCACCCTCCTGCATGTTCAGGCCCCGATCACACAAAATCTTTTTCACTCCATCTTTCCACCTCCAATTTGGTCTCCCTCTTCTCCTCGTTCCCTCCACCTCCGACACATATATCCTCTTGGTCAATCTTTCCTCACTCATTCTCTCCATGTGCCCAAACCATTTTAAAACACCCTCTTCTGCTCTCTCAACCACGCTCTTTTTATTTCCACACATCTCTCTTACCCTTACGTTACTTACTCGATCAAACCACCTCACACCACACATTATCCTCAAACATCTCATTTCCAGCACATCCATCCTCCTGCGCACAACTCTATCCATAGCCCACGCCTCGCAACCATACAACATTGTTGGAACCACTATTCCTTCAAACATACCCATTTTTGCTTTCCGGGATAATGTTCTCGACTTCCACACATTTTTCAAGGCTCCCAAAATTTTCGCCCCCTCCCCCACCCTATGATCCACTTCCGCTTCCATGGTTCCATCCGCTGACAGATCCACTCCCAGATATCTAAAACACTTCACTTCCTCCAGTTTTTCACCATACAAACTCACCTTGGATCTCTTTATAAAAAATAGATATTTCTCATACCAGATTCTAAACTCCCTTTCTGAGTGTGTCCCCATCCCCATCCACCCACTAAAGGCTCACACATATTCAAAACCTGATGGTCATCTGTCTCTTGAAGACAATACAATCATCTGACCATTGTATACAACTTCTATACATGAACCTCATAAGCTTCAATAATAAGCATGCATTTCACAACATCCTATTGCATTACGAAACCATATCTCGCTTTGGTCTCAGCTCACCAACAATGTTGCTAGGAATTAAAAGAGGAAAGAAAAGCAAAGAAAGAATCTACTGAGTATTGTCTTTCGTTAGTTAAACCAATTTGTGTCGCTGTATACCGCCAATAAAACGTGTTGTATCCATTTTCTTTTTTTTTTGTGTGTGTGTGTGTGTGTCCCATGTAAAGCATGTGTTTTTATGTGTCAGTAACGCCTGTAATTAGAGAAAATGGACGTTCCCGATGGTTTACATCGCAAAAAGAGGAAAATACACACATATCTATATACACATATGGATTTCGTCCTTTTCTTTTTTTCTTTGGCCGCTATGGACCAAGCTAACTGCAAAATACACCGTTTGCAATACCGACTTAGTTGTTGGCAAATATCAGACGTCAAATGAATTTCACCGAAATTGAAAACAATTCGTAGGAAGGGACCATCTTTTCCTTTTTTTTCTACAACGTTCGTACACTTTTATATATATATACAATTTTTTTTTTTTCCCTGTTTCTCTGTTACAAGACTTTTGCTTCTACCAGGAAGCCCCGTATCTGGCACATGATACTGAAGGTACAAGACCGCCACAGAACACCTTAGTACTCCTGGGCTCATGACAATCACTCATGATTTTCATCTGTTAAGGCCACTAGTTAAGTGAGTTCGACCCCCAACGCTGGCTCAATTTTCGACGCGGGTTTCGCTGCACGCATCAACTTCACTTCGAAACTGAACACCTGCAGTAGTGACGCCCAGGAGATGATTGGTATCAGTTTAAACTTTGACCTTTGATGCCAAACATCTACGTCTGACGTATAAATCCTTACGAAAAAAAATATATATATATAAATTTCATCTCCCTGTCCAAAATGCTGCAGATATACGAAAGGCTGGCTGGTGGGGGTGAGGGAGCAAGGTTTTTTTTATTGTGAGGAGGGGAAGGTAGGTTAGGTTAGCTGTCCCGCCGATCCCTTCAGCTGTGCTAAGTCAAGAAAGACCGCCGGGGAAAAGGGTGGCACAAATCCTTCAAAATCCTCATATCCTCTTTCCGAGGGATAAGACCTCGAAGGTCTCCAAGTCAGGCGGTGTTATGTGCTGGAGTAATGGTGTGAGGTCAAAGGGGGAAAAAAACTGGAATGTGGGTGGTAAATCCCTTCATGAATATCTTAAGCAGATGACTAATATTCTTGGTCTTTCCCCCAACTGGATGACACTTCGATAGAAAGTGGCAGAAGCTGGGCAGTGGGGGCAACTTGATGCCACTGTCAAAGAACGCGATCTTCACGTACTGGGGTGATGAGCTGACGTATGTGTGTGTGTGTGTGTGTATACATTCACCAGTGGCATTACAGTTATCACAGTGGTTATTTCGCAGGGGTTGCCTTCGTAGTCTCCACCTGATTCCCCTTCGTTTGGTCAGGCGACCTAGAACGGGTGAGGTCAAAGAGCGTCTTAGACCGAAGTCATTCTCTCTGCTTCATCCTTCGTGGCAGCTGAGTCTCCGTTGCTGACGGACGACAGAGGGCGAAATACAAGACGTAAACAAGAGACATAATAAGGACACTGCCCCTCATGAAGACCAGCTAAACTGCAGCTAACAACTACCCCGTGTCCTGGGCGTCGAATGAGCAGATAAGGCTCTTATCTGAACTGACATGAGAGAAATAGATATGACATATTATCTACAAAGTGGCTGAGGAATAGCTATATTCCAACTTCCTACAGGAGCGAGCCTGCAGAAACTATCTTCCAGGTCGGCAACTCTAGTTCGCTCTACCCAACAAATGGTGGATTATTCCTGTCGGTGACGCATAGAGAGCTCGCTCCATCGGCTATTTCAATCCAAAATCTGAGGCTGGCTCTCCCAGCAAATGACCCCGCCTCTGCTAGCGAACAACTTCTGCCTGTTGATTTCCTCAGCGACCGAAACCATCACATCCAGAAGCCAGGATGCCTTTGATCAAGGAAAAAGCAGGTTGAATCTCTAGTATATATACACAGGAACCAGACCAGAGATAGAGACAATACAATGACCCAACCATCGCTGGAACTATATCTGTATTTTGGCACTCAGGGTGCCATTCTACCTCAGTGGTAATGTTGGTTATTCACAGTCACCTATAAAAGGGAAGAGTGGTATTATATAATTCACAGTCACCTATAAAAGGGAAGAGTGGTATTATATAATTCACAGTCACCTATAAAAGGGAAGAGTGGTATTATATAGAGGCAATCGTATTGTTCGAAAGTGTCACTCAAAGCAAATTCCCCATATCATCGTGATATAGCTAAGAGTTCTGATCGTATCCGTTCAACACACAGTCATCACAGTATTTCGAGATGTCGTCTAGAGAATTACATTGTGATGTGGTACTCTATCAGATCTCTTACAATCCTATGAATCACCTAGGGTACTGAAGATGCAAATTTTGCTTTTCCCATCCAGAATCACATCAGTTCTTTCTCCCTAGGTGGGTCGCGGTTGTAATCCCGCCTCCACACCTTTCAGTAATGGAATGGACAAGATGGTGGACTAGATTACGGTGTATCAATCATCATTTGCAGCCGGGATCTATATGGAATTCCTTCGTGTCCTCGGGGCAGAGATATTTCCCTTTCTCTTTTTTTTCTTGGCGTATGTATCACTTGGATAGCGAGTGCTAAGGTGATGAGATGAGCGAATATTCCTACCCTAGAACGTCCTAGGTTCATAGAATATCACTATACGAGATGACCGAGTATTCCTACCCTAGAGCGTCCTAGGTACATAGAATATTACCAAAGTCATGTGGCGTCGATCTAGAGGCTATGGGAGAAAGCTGGAAACTTATTAACACCCAGTGTCAGCTGGGTTTATCTTGGCACGTAGCTCACACTCAGACCCATGGTTTGTTCTGAGTGATGATGAAGTGGAGGAGACGTGAGCGGGTGTATGAAGGTCTCACAACTGTATCAGGTACGTGGGAAAGCCAGACGACAGAACACCTAGTGACTTACGACGACTCTATCTCCTCCAGAAGGAGAACAGCATCGTACATTCCTGTTCTGTATGGGGGATAGAACTGTAAAACAGAAGTCGATCGGTTCTTTCGACAGGAGGCATAGTCTAGGCTAAGTTTTTATCATGAGGTCTTCTACGAAGGCTGCGCCAAATGAGGAAACAGATGATGGGGTGTACAATACCACATAACTTCAGCATATCTTACACTAACTGACCTCAAACTCCCAGAAGAACACCGAAGAGGCACAACCATCAGCGGACAATTGCAGAAGGCAACACTGTGGGGGGATGAGGGATACGATTATAATGGGACGAATATTTGTGATCTCAGTGGCGTACGTTTGCAATCTGATAACATGATCCAGTTCATTAGAATTAATCCTCTAATCCCCTAACCTAACCTAACCTCATTATATATATATACATATATATATATATATATATATATATATATATATATATATATATATATATATATATATATATATATATATATATTTCTCTCTTGTGTCTCCCCTGATGATGTGATTATTACACGAAAGTGCACTTGGGAACTTTTCGTGTTTCATTTTCCCCGTCGACTCATAGGAATATATATATATATATATATATATATATATATATATATATATATATATATATATATATATATATATGGAAGAGGTTTTCACCAGGTATATCTATGCAATAAAGGATGTACCCAAATCCTTCACCCGTTGCGTGACACGCCACCCCCATCCTGGCATATATAAGCCTCTCCTCTTTGACATTCTTTGGCAAATAACTCCGATGTCAAATCAATATGCATGCACATCCGTTGAGTCGGATCTGTTCGAAAATCTATTGCATACTCGACCGTATTTTCATACTACACAATGATTCATCAGTTATCACATTTTTATTCAATTATTTTTTTTTTCTTTTTACATAATCCGCTTTCAGCTTTATCTGCATCTTTTTATATATAAATATACATATATATATATATATATATATATATATATATTCTGATACACCACGACTGATACTGAAATGTAAAGCGCTTGTTAATATTGCATGTTACAGGAATACAAAATAGTTATGTTTTTCAATAAGCATCGATCGCTTAGCAAAAAAAAAAAAAAAAAATGATAATTCATTGTGGAAAATGAAATGTCCTTAAGAATGTCAAAGAAGATATTGCATAAAGAAGAGACAACCACCTGTCATGGAACCATCTGTGATGGATCACTCGGGAACCTTGAACAGGTGGAGACATTCTTTAATAAGTCGAATACTCAATAGATATTCGAGGCTGCAACCAGCTGTCAACATACATTATTATTATCATTAATGATAATAAGCTTCCCACTAAATCCAATGTCACCCAAGGGTGGAAAAAAAACATGGATAAAGTACATACAATACAAACACCCGATGAGGCAGGAGGGCTAAAAGAAAATGGGAGAATGGAAAGGGGATGGGGGGTCGGTCAGTTAAACAGCGGTGTTTACACAAGCTCTGAGGAAGACACTCAGGTGATTACTGATATACTCACAGCAAGTCACACTTAAGCGTCCTCCGGCATGAGGGAGAGGAGGACATCATGAGAAAACCCTCATAAATGCTCATAGTCGCTGTACCAGAGATGTGGTAAATGACGTCGTCTGAATTTACAATTTTACATCACCTCTCGTACACACACACACACACACACACACACACACACACACACACACACCAAAAAATCGAGTTTTACCGTTTCTATTTTCTATTTAGCTGGGGAAATTTACTGTATACCGTGTTCCATTTAACGGGTGGAGTTTTATATCATTTTGTGTTCCATATGAACTGGGAAGATTATTTGTTTTCTGTACAACAAGTGGTATATATTCATTTGGTCTTCCATAGAACTAGGGAAATCTATATTGTCTTTTATACGGCGGGAGAAATTTCTATATTTCCAGTTCATCATAACGAGATATTTGCTATATTTTCTATTCAACATAACAGGTAAAAAGTGATATATTCTATGCTCTAGATAAAAGTTAGCTTTGATGTAATGTATATTACTAGATAAAGATGATTTTCTTAATAATTTTTGGTGTATTGCATATGGTCACAGGTGAAGCTTTCTCTGTTTTACGTCCTAAAGGAGAAGAAGAATTTGCTTTATCTTTACTGAGGAGAGCAATGAAATCCACTTTATCTTATGCTCTAGATAATAACTGATATATAGTTAAATAAAAAGTGGAATATGTTTAACCTCTTTGCATATATATATATATATATATATATATATATATATATATATATATATATATATATATATATATATATATATATATATATATGGATTACGTGTTAATTGACAGGCGTGCGAAAGAGAGACTTTTGGATGTTAATGTGCTGAGAGGTGCAACTGGAGGGATGTCTGATCATTATCTTGTGGAGGCTAAGGTGAAGATTAGTATGGGTTTTCAGAAAAGAGGAGTGAATGTTGGGGTGAAGAAGGTGGTGAGAGTAAGTGAGCTTGGGAAGGAGACCTGTGTGGGGAAGTACCAGGAGAGACTGTGTACAGAATGGAAAAAGGTGAGAACAATGGAAGTAAGGGGAGTCGGGGAGGAATGGGATGTATTTAGGGAATCAGTGATGGATTGCGCAAAAGATGCTTGTGGCATGAGAAGAGTGGGAGGTGGGCTGTTTAGAAAGGGTAGTGAGTGGTGGGATGAAGAAGTAAGAGTATTAGTGAAAGAGAAGAGAGAGGCATTTGGACGATTTTTGCAGGGAAAAAATGCAATTGAGTGGGAGAAGTATAAAAGAAAGAGACAGGAGGTCAAGAGAAAGGTGCAAGAGGTGAAAAAAAGGGCAAATGAGAGTTGGGGTGAGAGACTATCAGTAAATTTTAGGGAGAATAAAAAGATGTTCTGGAAGGAGGTAAATAGGGTGCGTAAGACAAGGGAGCAAATGGGAACTTCAGTGAAGGGCGTAAATGGGGAGGTGATAACAAGTAGCGGTGATGTGAGAAGGAGATGGAATGAGTATTTTGAAGGTTTGTTTAATGTGTCTGATGACAGAGTGGCAGATATAGGGTGTTTTGGTCGAGGTGGTGTGCAAAGTGAGAGGGTTAGGGAAAATGATTTGGTAAACAGAGAAGAGGTAGTAAAAGCTTTGCGGAAGATGAAAGCCGGCAAGGCAGCAGGTTTGGATGGTATTGCAGTGGAATTTATTAAGAAAGGGGGTGACTGTATTGTTGACTGGTTGGTAAGGTTATTTAATGTATGTATGACTCATGGTGAGGTGCCTGAGGATTGGCGGAATGCGTGCATAGTGCCATTGTACAAAGGCAAAGGGGATAAGAGTGAGTGCTCAAATTACAGAGGTATAAGTTTGTTGAGTATTCCTGGTAAATTATATGGGAGGGTATTGATTGAGAGGGTGAAGGCATGTACAGAGCATCAGATTGGGGAAGAGCAGTGCGGTTTCAGAAGTGGTAGAGGATGTGTGGATCAGGTGTTTGCTTTGAAGAATGTATGTGAGAAATACTTAGAAAAGCAAATGGATTTGTATGTAGCATTTATGGATCTGGAGAAGGCATATGATAGAGTTGATAGAGATGCTCTGTGGAAGGTATTAAGAATATATGGTGTGGGAGGCAAGTTGTTAGAAGCAGTGAAAAGTTTTTATCGAGGATGTAAGGCATGTGTACGTGTAGGAAGAGAGGAAAGTGATTGGTTCTCAGTGAATGTAGGTTTGCGGCAGGGGTGTGTGATGTCTCCATGGTTGTTTAATTTGTTTATGGATGGGGTTGTAAAGGAGGTAAATGCAAGAGTCCTGGAAAGAGGGGCAAGTATGAAGTCTGTTGGGGATGAGAGAGCTTGGGAAGTGAGTCAATTGTTGTTCGCTGATGATACAGCGCTGGTGGCTGATTCATGTGAGAAACTGCAGAAGCTGGTGACTGAGTTTGGTAAAGTGTGTGGAAGAAGAAAGTTGAGAGTAAATGTGAATAAGAGCAAGGTTATTAGGTACAGTAGGGGTGAGGGTCAAGTCAATTGGGAGGTGAGTTTGAATGGAGAAAAACTGGAGGAAGTGAAGTGTTTTAGATATCTGGGAGTGGATCTGTCAGCGGATGGAACCATGGAAGCGGAAGTGGATCATAGGGTGGGGGAGGGGGCGAAAATTTTGGGAGCCTTGAAAAATGTGTGGAAGTCGAGAACATTATCTCGGAAAGCAAAAATGGGTATGTTTGAGGGAATAGTGGTTCCAACAATGCTGTATGGTTGCGAGGCGTGGGCTATGGATAGAGATGTGCGCAGGAGGATGGATGTGCTGGAAATGAGATGTTTGAGGACAATGTGTGGTGTGAGGTGGTTTGATCGAGTAAGTAACGTAAGGGTAAGAGAGATGTGTGGAAATAAAAAGAGCGTGGTCGAGAGAGCAGAAGAGGGTGTTTTGAAATGGTTTGGGCACATGGAGAGAATGAGTGAGGAGAGATTGACCAAGAGGATATATGTGTCGGAGGTGGAGGGAACGAGGAGAAGAGGGAGACCAAATTGGAGGTGGAAAGATGGAGTGAAAAAGATTTTGTGTGATCGGGGCCTGAACATGCAGGAGGGTGAAAGGAGGGCAAGAAATAGAGTGAATTGGAGTCATGTGGTATACAGGGGTTGACGTGCTGTCAGTGGATTGAAGCAAGGCATGTGAAGCGTCTGGGGTAAACCATGGAAAGCTGTGTAGGTATGTATATTTGCGTGTCTGGATGTGTGTATGTACATGTGTATGGGGGGGGGGGTTGGGCCATTTCTTTCGTCTGTTTCCTTGCGCTACCTCGCAAACGCGGGAGACAGCGACAAACTAAAAAAAAAAAAAAAAAAAAAAAAAATATATATATATATATATTTTTTTTTTTTTTTATACTTTGTCGCTGTCTCCCGCGTTTGCGAGGTAGCGCAAGGAAACAGACGAAAGAAATAAATATATATATATAATATAAAATAATAATAATATAATATAACACACTCCCTAGACAAACACGAGTCACACTCTCCCTTTTACGCCTTGGACACCACCCATAACTACAGCACTACGAACACCATTCCATCATATCCCAAGGCTCCTCATGCCTTACGAGGCTGCTGCCATAAAGAAAGCACTGAGCACATACTACTCGCTCATCCTGTAGGCTATGTACGTAGACGAACATGCAACATGACGACAATACAGTACATCATCATGACCCGAGTGTCTGTGTGTGTGTGTGTGTGTGTGTGTGTGTGTGTGTGTGTGTTATTATGTTGTCGAGGAAGGTGAAGCGTGCCGTCTGAATTTGTAAGGGCATCAGGACAAATGGGAAAAGTTTTCTCGCGTCTAAGTCAAAACACAAGACGGATACTCTGTCAGAAGGAGGAGGAGGAGGAGGAGGAGAGGGGAGAAAATAATAATAATAAAAAAAAAAAGTGAAAAAGAATCGTCTGCTCCGACTCAGTCTGTTGTTGAGGAAAATTGCAGTGCAGAGTTGAGGGAAATGATGGAAGGGAGGGGGAATGAGGTGGGGAGGGAGGGAAGAAGTTGAACGAGGAGGAGGAGGAGGGAACGCGGTGGTGTACCGTTGCGAATCCGTGTTGAACGAGTCGTGGATAACAATAAGAAATCAGTACTATAAAGCGGTCTCACACCGGGAGGGGCGTTATGATGTAATTTATTTCCCCTCCTCATCCAGAATTTATGCGTCAATCTCTCCCGATCGTGAATAACTCGTAAGATTTATTTCATTTCTTTCTTTTTTTTTTTCGCTCGATATAAGAGCGAAAAAAATCTTACCCCGTTTCAAAATTTCTCTCAAAAGTCTTTCATCCAGAAGACAGTATCCAGCACCAGATGAATTTCTTGACTGCTGTCTAACGCTGGGGTTACGAGGTATTCATTCCCTTCTTTTCCTTCATATCTGTAATCCATGTTTACGACACGAGCGCCTATGATCTTGTTTCTCGTTGTGAGCAGATGCTCTGAAGATTCGGGGCTTGAGACATGCAGGAGGGTGTGGGGCACGCAAAGGGATAGAGCGAATCGGAAAGATGTGGTATACAAGGGACGACGTGTTGTCAGTTAACTTATCCTCTCGTTCTCCAACAGCTTCGGGTTCTTTTTATATTTTCTGATTTATACGCAATCCCCTTCCATTCTCTTCATGGGAAGTCTGTCTTGATTTTGCTGTACTCTCTCTCTCTCTCTCTCTCTCTCTCTCTCTCTCTCTCTCTCTCTCTCTCTCTCTCTCTCTCTCTCTCTCTCACACACACACACACACACACACACATCTATCAGTCCATCTATCTACCTATCTATCCCTCTACTTATGTATCTGTCTATCTACCTCTCTACTGAGCCATCTAACTATCTATCAATCAACCCATCCATCTACCTACATCTCATGTTTCTCCACACCCATCTCTCTGGCTTACCTCATTCTACAACCACAAAATTTCCAAATCACTTAGTATCTTTATCTCTCAAATAAAACACAACTTCTTTTCTCTCCTGCGTGTATCGACCTCTGCCAAGCTATCTCCGAGACCCGTTCATAACCCAGAGGCCAACCACCCGCTTGCTCCTCCACCTATTCCACTGTATATAGTTATAAAAGCCTGGCAAACGTCCCCAGTCATCATCTTCCGACGCGACTACTCCCGTCTTGAAATTTCTACCACGTATCTCGTAAAGGCGCAGATGAGGGGTCGCAACTTGCACGGCACTTACTTGGCCTCTGGCCCCCAAGCGGGCAGTGCACGAAGTCTTGCTCGCCTAATTTGCATGGACGTGTGGGCAAGCTCCAAGGGGCAGTGAGCCGTGGCAAGAGCAATTGCCAGGGGCAACAGTAAGGACAAAACAATAGATTTTCTTTCTTTTTTCTTTCTTTTTGGCTTTTGCTTTCTCTCACAGATGGATCCAAGGCTAGAGCGCGCTCGTGTTGAGTTTGTTCCTATATCGTATGGAAGGTCGTAAAACAAGTGGTTGATGTTCACTGTGTGTGTGTGTGTGTGGAGAGAGGTTATCACATATATGTCCTTGCAAGGTAGAGTGAAGATCCCTTAACTCAGTCGATAAGAAAACTTCGATAAAGTAACGGACCTGCGTACACATCCTTGCCATCATCATCGTCATTCATAAATCGCAACAAACTGATAAACGAATCGTGATAATGAAGGGAAAAAAGGTGTTAAAAAAATAGGTACTTTTCCCTTTCGTCACATAGGGTAGCATTATCATTTCCGATACGACCCACTTAAAAACGAAAAACACTAATGATTTACGCTACGTTGCTAAGGAAGTCCTTTTCACACTGTCATGCGAGAGTTTTGGTGGTCCATAGCCCTGGCCATACCTAACAGTTCGCCTCGCTAGTGTGGAATAGGCAACACACAGACAGACAGACAGACAGACAGACACACACACACACACACACACACACATACAAGGCACCATAATACACCCCA
>NC_092238.1:5948808-6093808 GCF_036320965.1 Panulirus ornatus
AATGGAACACCTCCGCATGGTCGAGAGAATTACTTTATTCATGCCACAAAAATAATCCACCCACATCACCTCACACGGGAGTAATGATGAGCCATAATGAGAACAGAAATAAAAACGTGATAAACGACCCGCGTTTTCTTACAACAGAACTTGCAAATGGCGCTCTTAAAAGTTATAAATTAATTTTCAAAAAAAAAAAAAGTTTCCAAAACATAGTTCTCTCTCTCTCTGTATCCACACGCAGGCGGAGGGATGGAGGGTAAAAGACAGGCTGGTGTCTGGTGTAGGGGTAACAGGCGGATCTGGAGAAGGAGGCGAGTGGATATAGACGAAGAGAATCGAAGGATTGTCCTGTTGACTTGAGGTTAAAGGAGGCCGGGCAACGTAGCCGAAGAGGAAGATGAAAAAAAAATATGGGTCATAGAAACCATCAATTTGAGGTACGTCTCATAACTTATGAGAAGGTCACTGTCATATACTGGACTCATAAAACCTTGGGCGAATATGAGGGCTATCTCTTTACTATGAGGAGACTATGAGGAGAACTTGATAGGAGTAAAACTATCATGATTTAAAAGAAAGGATTTGACATATTCCCGAGTCTTTCTTCAGCTGCCTCTGGTATCGAGGGAAATTAAGGAAACAAGTCAATAAGTTTGGAGTTGGAAATGTTAATGAGGGAAATGAGAGGGTGTTTCCACCCGATCCACATCATGGAACTGGGAACGCAGTTAACATATATATATATATATATATATATATATATATATATATATATATATATATATATATATATATATATATATATATATGAGAGAGAGAGAGAGAGAGAGAGAGAGAGAGAGAGAGAGAGAGAGAGAGAGAGAGAGAGAGACAGAGACAGAGAGAGAGAGAGAGAGAGAGAGAGAGACCTGGCCAATCCTGAAACAATCTCACTCTCAAACCAGCGAATGATTCTCTTCCGAACACGACCTAACCCCCCCCATCATATCCCCCCCCCCCCGGTCAATAAATAAGGGTTGCTGTCTTTCACCAATATAACGAAAGATCTTCAGTGAATCATAGAAATACGAATAAAAAAAGGTACAAGGGAGAAAGTTTAGTTAATCCAATCAGAGTTCGAGTAGAGGAGGCAAAAGAAGTTCTTAAACACACTCTCAGGTTTTCCCGGCGTTTGTCTGATTCTATTAAGTTCCAGCTTATGAGGAGGAGGAGAAAGGTCTGGATGCCTGCGCCCTTACCAAGGCGAATAACATGTGACCTTGCCCAAGAGGTTGAGCCGGCGCGTTGAGCTCAACACCACCAAGGCTGAACACCAGTTTGATAACCACTGACTAAGAAAGGGAAAAGGAACTCGAGTTCCCTTACTTAATGGTATCAGTGAAGTTCCCGAACACACACACACACACACACACACACACACACACACACATTACATATACCACTGATGATTCATTTCCCTGATTCACAGATCACACAACCACCCAACGAACCCTTCCATCCACTCACTCGCTCACAACCCAACTTACCCACATTTACCCACCCTTACATGCTACCCTCATCCATCCCCCACACACACACCATCCTAACTTTACCCACAAGCGGGGACGTCTGCGGGGATGGGTAAGGGGCAGGGGAACCAGGTTGGGCCATGCTTCGAAACTTCCCCAAAATTCATGTGTAACTTTAAAGGAGTGAAATTTGGAAAGTTTGTATTGCAAAGCGCGTAGCATCCTTACTCGTCTGCGAAGTTGAACACACCATTAATCGTCAGGTGCGGTAAGACGCTGGTAGGTAGATTGGTAAGGTGAATCACAAGTATTTATGATTCCCATCTGAATACGTTCCGAGGAGAGAAAATATGACGTAATATTCTTTTCAGTATCTGCGTCTGTCTGTCTGTCTGTCTGTCTGTCTGTCTGTCTGTCTGTCTGTCTGTCTGTCTGTCTGTCTGTCTGTCTGTCTGTCTGTCTGTCTGTCTGTCTGTCTGTCTGTCTGTCTGTCTGTCTGTCTGTCTGTCTGTCTGTCTGTCTGTCTGTCTGTCTGTCTGTCTGTCTGTCTGTCTGTCTGTCTGTCTGTCTGTCTGTCTGTCTGTCTGTCTGTCTGTCTGTCTGTCTGTCTGTCTGTCTGTCTGTCTGTCTGTCTGTCTGTCTGTCTGTCTGTCTGTCTGTCTGTCTGTCTGTCTGTCTGTCTGTCTGTCTGTCTGTCTGTCTGTCTGTCTGTCTGTCTGTCTGTCTGTCTGTCTGTCTGTCTGTCTGTCTGTCTGTCTGTCTGTCTGTCTGTCTGTCTGTCTGTCTGTCTGTCTGTCTGTCTGTCTGTCTGTCTGTCTGTCTGTCTGTCTGTCTGTCTGTCTGTCTGTCTGTCTGTCTGTCTGTCTGTCTGTCTGTCTGTCTGTCTGTCTGTCTGTCTGTCTGTCTGTCTGTCTGTCTGTCTGTCTGTCTGTCTGTCTGTCTGTCTGTCTGTCTGTCTGTCTGTCTGTCTGTCTGTCTGTCTGTCTGTCTGTCTGTCTGTCTGTCTGTCTGTCTGTCTGTCTGTCTGTCTGTCTGTCTGTCTGTCTGTCTGTCTGTCTGTCTGTCTGTCTGTCTGTCTGTCTGTCTGTCTGTCTGTCTGTCTGTCTGTCTGTCTGTCTGTCTGTCTGTCTGTCTGTCTGTCTGTCTGTCTGTCTGTCTGTCTGTCTGTCTGTCTGTCTGTCTGTCTGTCTGTCTGTCTGTCTGTCTGTCTGTCTGTCTGTCTGTCTGTCTGTCTGTCTGTCTGTCTGTCTGTCTGTCTGTCTGTCTGTCTGTCTGTCTGTCTGTCTGTCTGTCTGTCTGTCTGTCTGTCTGTCTGTCTGTCTGTCTGTCTGTCTGTCTGTCTGTCTGTCTGTCTGTCTGTCTGTCTGTCTGTCTGTCTGTCTGTCTGTCTGTCTGTCTGTCTGTCTGTCTGTCTGTCTGTCTGTCTGTCTGTCTGTCTGTCTGTCTGTCTGTCTGTCTGTCTGTCTGTCTGTCTGTCTGTCTGTCTGTCTGTCTGTCTGTCTGTCTGTCTGTCTGTCTGTCTGTCTGTCTGTCTGTCTGTCTGTCTGTCTGTCTGTCTGTCTGTCTGTCTGTCTGTCTGTCTGTCTGTCTGTCTGTCTGTCTGTCTGTCTGTCTGTCTGTCTGTCTGTCTGTCTGTCTGTCTGTCTGTCTGTCTGTCTGTCTGTCTGTCTGTCTGTCTGTCTGTCTGTCTGTCTGTCTGTCTGTCTGTCTGTCTGTCTGTCTGTCTGTCTGTCTGTCTGTCTGTCTGTCTGTCTGTCTGTCTGTCTGTCTGTCTGTCTGTCTGTCTGTCTGTCTGTCTGTCTGTCTGTCTGTCTGTCTGTCTGTCTGTCTGTCTGTCTGTCTGTCTGTCTGTCTGTCTGTCTGTCTGTCTGTCTGTCTGTCTGTCTGTCTGTCTGTCTGTCTGTCTGTCTGTCTGTCTGTCTGTCTGTCTGTCTGTCTGTCTGTCTGTCTGTCTGTCTGTCTGTCTGTCTGTCTGTCTGTCTGTCTGTCTGTCTGTCTGTCTGTCTGTCTGTCTGTCTGTCTGTCTGTCTGTCTGTCTGTCTGTCTGTCTGTCTGTCTGTCTGTCTGTCTGTCTGTCTGTCTGTCTGTCTGTCTGTCTGTCTGTCTGTCTGTCTGTCTGTCTGTCTGTCTGTCTGTCTGTCTGTCTGTCTGTCTGTCTGTCTGTCTGTCTGTCTGTCTGTCTGTCTGTCTGTCTGTCTGTCTGTCTGTCTGTCTGTCTGTCTGTCTGTCTGTCTGTCTGTCTGTCTGTCTGTCTGTCTGTCTGTCTGTCTGTCTGTCTGTCTGTCTGTCTGTCTGTCTGTCTGTCTGTCTGTCTGTCTGTCTGTCTGTCTGTCTGTCTGTCTGTCTGTCTGTCTGTCTGTCTGTCTGTCTGTCTGTCTGTCTGTCTGTTTACCCCCTTTCAGTAGAAACCAGCTGGTTTCGTATTTGGAAGTACGTCTTTGCTAAGTCGTTGAGAAATATCTTTCCTGTCTTTAGAATCTCTCACCGTAGCACCTGGCATAAAGCGGCTCTGTCAGCCCGGATACAACCTTCTCCAGGTACGTAAATACGACATAGACACCCATCTCCCCTTCTTCCTTCAAATACCTTCCTCTCACTGCACCTTCAAAGCAGGTACGTGGTCCACACGTCTCCTGCCACTCCCTAAAACCCCCGACACTGTGTTCCTCGCCAGTCATGTGTTGAACATGCCACCACAGCAAAGCAGCTTATCAAGTTAACTGAACAGACTATAACTCGACCTTCCAGTCTTATCCTCCTTTCCTTTACGTAGCTACAACACACACACACACACACACACACACACACACACACACACACACACACACACACACATATCTATATATATATACATCAATCATTTTAATACCTTAGCTGCTACACTCCCAGGTTCCACATTGGTTGGGAAACTCTCAAAGGTTTGAAAGTTGAGTTTCCGGAGAGCCGGTCTCATTTCACACACACACAGATTCCCCCACTCGATAGTTCGTGTGTGTACCTGAAGTCAACACGGTATAAAGCGACGAGACATTGTGACGGATCTGCCTCCATTGTGCACACTGGCTCCACTATCATCAGCCAGTGTCGTGTGGGAATGTGCTTGTTACTATGCTCGGGTCTATTGTCTCGTTCATGTGTGGGTCTGTGGTGCCCTCACGTTCATCATGCTCGTGTCCTCTCCACCAGCATTATTATATCCAGGTTCTATATGAACACATGGAGTCAGATATGATAGAATTCACTGTGGATGTACATACGTCTATGAATCATTTCAAGAATACTGACTGGGTGTATTAGATAAGTTTATATATATATATATATATATATATATATATATATATATATATATATATATATATATATATATATGCATATATATATATTTCTATCTCTGGAAGAGACAGAAAATCGAAAACAATGCTGGGATTGAGAAGGGGGAGGTTGCCTTAATTAAATCAACTCTTTAACGTTCTCTTCTCAGCGGTAGAACAATTAATCAAGGTCGTCGAGCAGGCTTTAATGGAACTGATTTCGTGGACTGGAAATCTCTCCATCAGAAACAGAACCGGCGCCGAGACTAATCCCTGACGCACTCCGCTTGTCACGTCCAACCATCCTCAAGCTTGACCGTGGACAACGACTTCGTGTACGACGAATCAACCAATTCCATACACAATTCAGCACAGCATCCTTTATACCAAAGGGATCGACTTTTGTTACTAGTCTTTGATGCGGGACTTTACCAAGTACCTTCTGAAATCTGAAGAAATGACATTTTGCCTTTTGATTTTCATCATACATGTTGACATGTATCATGAAGAATCACACAAGTTTCTCAGACATGCACGACTGTCCACAGTAAAACCATACCCTCGAGATGTGTAATAAATGGCAACTCTCTAAATAATCTAAAAAATCATCTCTACGGTGAATGGCTTTCAAAAGTTGGCCTAACTACGGACGCGAAACTAATTGAAAGATAATCTCTCAGAGCAGAGGAACGTATTAGCTTTCCTGAATATTGGTGTTGACGTTGGCAAAACTTTCAGTCCTGAGGTAGGTTCCCCGTAGCAGACAGAGGACTTATTGAAAACACCAGCTTAGGTTTAATCATCAGCTTAGGTTTAATCATGTCATCTTCATGTTATTGCTTGGAAATGAAAAACTTGTGTAAGAACTTTTAAGTTTTCTTTTTGCATTTTCCGTTGACGTGAATATTGAAATAATTTTTCCTGGTTTTGTGGTGCTATGCGTAGATCCGGGAGTTGATGACTTTTAAGAACACATTTACTCTCTCTCTCTCTCTCCCTCTCTCTCTCTCTCTCTCTATATATATATATATATATATATATATATATATATATATATATATATATATATATATATCGTTTAATTCCGCAACCTACCTATTTGATAGGGCATCCTGTTGCTACAAGGCTGCGCTACAATAATCAGCAGGGAGATGATGGACTCCTTTAGAGTGAGAAGTCCCCTGACGAGGTGGTATTCCTTTCAGACCAGTGACAATGATTCGCAGGTGTAACCACAAGAAGTCGGCCCACACCCAACCCAAGTGTTCACCCTCTGTCGGCGCCAGTCTATGAATACGTCCCTGGCTTAGGGATGGTGTGTGGACACATCTACGAGTGTAAAGACATGCTACATACATCAAAGGTTGCGAGACGGGGCAGCAGGGATGGAAGCCACAATAGGCAGTAATCCCACATGCATGGGCACACACGTGCGTCCCTGAAGATACATCAACAAAACACTGTCGGCAGAAGGGCAGCGACGACCCCAAGTTCATTACCGGAGACAAAGACTTGAATACCTTACAATGGGCTTGATCGACTTCGTCACCACGAGATGTCCAGCGATGACTGGATGACTAGTCCTTACTGAACACCAGAGCCTCACACTATTCGCAGTGACGAGAGAGAGAGCGAAAGGGAACCAGGAGAGAGAGAGAGAGAGAGAGAGAGAGAGAGAGAGAGAGAGAGAGAGAGAGAGAGAGAGAGAGAGAGAGAGAGAGAGTGTGTGTGTGGAAGAAAAGACAAACTGTTGGACAGATTATTTCAACAAGTCTTTTTGGTCCCTGCTATCTCCTCACGAACCAAAAACTTTATTTCGTATCTCCTGTGCAGTCCGAGTCGCAATGGATACCCACACAAACCGATTATAAATAGCTTATCAAACTCCACGTGGGAGAGAAAAAAAAAAGGACAAGTGACACATTTTGCAATACAATACAATCCCTCCAGTGTATTACCATTCTTCAGAATTCAGAAACGATGTTGTCTTACGAGCTCAAATCTAATCGTAACATGGCAAAAGGCTCTCCAAATATACAGTAGGTGGACGAGAGAATATTTGAAGTAGTATTTGCAGGTGAACGTAGGGAGGCGGGGAAAGTTTGTAGGATGTATACCAATACGCCGAACGTATACAAATATTCCCCAATGTATACCAATATTCCCAAGACTTCCTTTAGAAATTCATGAGATATTAATATCGTTTTCTGTCCGTTATGAACATTATATCGTGTTCTCTCCGTTATGAACATTATATCGTTTTCTGTCCGTTATGAGCATTATATAGCTTTCTGTCCGTTATGAACATTATATCGTTTTCTGTCCGTTATGAGCATTATATAGTTTTCTGTCCGTTATGAGCATTATATCGCTTTCTGTCCGTTATGAACATTATATAGCTTTCTGTCCGTTATGAGCATTATATCGTTTTCTGTCCGTTATGAGCATTATATAGCTTTCTGTCCGTTATGAGCATTATATCGTGTTCTGCCACAGTTGCTTAGTCTCTGGTGCTTGTAATAACGTCACAGCTTGCTGGTCTCTGGTGCTTGTAAAAGCATATCACAAACCAGCAATTCTCTGGTGCTTATAACAACATATCACAACCAGCTGGTTTCTGGTGCTTGTAACAATATGTCACAAAGTTGGTCTCTTGCGCTTGTCACAAAGGTCCATGGCTGGATGACTGACAGTGTGTGCTGTGGGAGCCTGTAACAAAGTCCTGGGACAGAACGACTCTGGATAAATCATCGAACCCACGATTTAGCGAGCCAAGCTGGCAGCTCCCATAATTCTGTCTGGTGATCAAATTGCAGCTCGCCATAACCATAAGACTCAGATGCCTTCGTGATACGAATAAATGAATAAATGACATTTTGTCTGTGTTAACAAAGGGCTCGGTTGTAATAACGGAATGAATCATTGGCAACCAGTGGGTATATCTCTGTTATTAAAGGTGATGGATATGTCCAGAGTGAATGGTGTTTCCATGTGAGAGATTCGCTGTCACATCTTCAGACAACAAAGGATCTTGGAGTGTTTTTCAATAAAACTATCATTTCTAACTGTTCTCTTGGCAGCCTTGAAATACAAACCCATGACGTGATACAGATGGCGAAGCATTCATAGTTCGACTCATTTCTGTTGAATATACAACTTAAACGTGTCCCAGGATATAAGCTTAACGTATGTCAGAGTTCAATTATGCAAACGTCGTCTTTCACTTTATTCAAACAGAAGTATACGTGTATTCAGGGGATAATGAGACCTGTACAGTCGCTTATATTTTGTCTCTACTCGAACCCCTTCATATGCGACAAGGGATTGAACATATAAGGAACGGGAATGGAATCGAATGTAAGACTTAAAAGGCATTAAGTGGAAGCGACAGATGCTGTTGGTTTTGCGGCTCTATCGTGTTAAGAAGGGAGTGCCAGTCTGCTGCCTGCATTTCAGTGATTAGGTTAGCCTCGGTGCTCTTCAGAGTCTAGGATTTGTTTCATGGTCTCCGCTGTCGGTAGATGGTTTTATCTGGGTACGTAGTCTTCTTTCATGGGATATGGGACTTAGGAGGAGTAGTTTAGGTAATAATGTTGTCTATGTTCTTGTGGTATGTGGGGTTTTTTTATCGGGATTGGTTGAGGGTGTTGATGGTACACGAGATGGCTTTGTTCGAGGATGGGAAACTTAAGCTGACGTTTCGGAGATTCGATGATACGCACTGTATGATTGCTGGACAGTTTGCGTCTTCCTATAGTTTGGGTATCTGACTTTCTGTCGCTGTATAGGGTAAGGTGAAGCGTTGTCAGATTGGATAAGTAGTCAGAAGGGAGTTTGTATAATGCGCTCCAACTGGTCCTGATGGGCAGTGTGGGTCTGCAAAAAGGTAACGTCTGGTGATGTTGGCTGCAGAAAGGGGATGGGTTAGATGTCTGGTTGGCTGGATGCGAAGAAGGAGGAGGAGGAGGAGGAAGATGTTGTCAAAAAAATGTAGTTGGTTCACGAGCAGGTCACCTTGGGGGAAACTTGGGTGTGAATGATGAGCTAAGCAGGACGAGAGGCGTTGAGACCTCCATATGGAGTGGTAGGTGTTGACTGTGTTGGTCATGCACTTAGGTTAGGGAGGGTATCTCTGAGAGGACAGGCGAGTGAGGAGGAAGTGGTTAGGAAGGTGTTGATGACATTACAGTAAGTGTTGTGTAGGTTTATTCCTACAGACCACATCTCAAAAGTGTCGTCACTCTTTCTGTGTTTGCCTTGTGTGTTGGGTGATGTTGGTGAATGAAATGTGGTGGTGTATGCAAGTGTTATGAGCCCTCTTCCTTGCACTTGTGGTCTGTCTCGTCTAAGGGTTGTGAAGTTACAGATAAGACCGATGAATCTGGATGTATACAACTCATGGCTTCCTGGAGCTATGCGCGTATATAATGCGTTCCTAAGGAAAGCTGAACACCTCTCTGTTAATCATTAAGCCCTAACAGCAGTGTTATTCTGTGATGGATGGGGGTAGTAACAGTTTGTGCTATTTCTTGCACGTTTTCTTTTTCGAAGGTTGGTGCTGAGTGTGTGAGGTATGAGTGGGTATTTTGAGTGTTTGTGACCGAGTGGTAGCTGCATGTAAAGGACTCTGAGTGATCCTATGTGGAGGGGAGGGACGGGCAGTGTGGATGGCACCGCTGGATGCAGCTGCTACACCTGACACAAATGTGTTTTCCGGCGATGTGGCTCTGTAGGCTGACACACTCGGATCGCCCACGATTGAGTTCTATATCACGAATTACCATCCAGTAACTGGGGAACACAGATGATGGTGGGGGAAAAAAAAAAGGTGCGTTTGAATGTATGGGAAATCTGGGTATGACTCAGCGTCCTGCTCGGCGGCTTGGCATAGTTCAAAGATGCGCTCCACGCAGGAGCAGGGAAAGGTGAACTCCCTCCAAAATGGAGGATGTGTTTCTTGCTATACAAACACACTATGGAGGATTATGTGTGTGTGTGTGTGTGTGTGTGTGTGTGTGTGTGTGTGTGTGTGTGTGTGTGTGTGTGTGTGTGTGTTTCAATCTCATCTATTTTTTCTACTTTCCTCCTAACAGAGCTTTTTTCATTCTGTATTTAGAATTCGATAACAAATCCAGACTGGTTCGTGAAATACGAGATCAAGATAATTATAATCGAACACTATACATAATCTCAACCATCACCGTTCGCAACTTTTCCATCATGCGTTTTACAATATGATTACACAGCGAGTCGGCAGTGTAAGTCGTGGATTAGCTGCAATTGACGAGAAATCATTTCATAAAAGTCATCTAATTTCTTTTTCCCCATTTTCAGGAAGAGCCCGCGAGGCAAAGAACAAACAATACGATTAACCCAGCTTAATATTATAGTCTTTAGTTATTCATGTCGTCATAAATAGAGCGGCCAGCAGGGTTGGTTTTTTTTTTTTTTTTTACTGCTAACATTATCACAAAAAAATTTTGTAAGAGGATTATTACTATTGCTTATCATGATTATCAATATCATTATTTTCATAGTTATCATTATCATCAGTAGTAATAGTGGTAGTATTGTAGTAGAAGTAGTAGTAGTAGTAGTAGTAGTAGTAGTAGTAGTAGTAGTAGTAGTAGTCGTAGTAGTAGTAGTAGTAGTAGTAGTAGTAGTAGTAGTAGTATCATAAGTATTTCTATGTTCTCTACTGATATTTAGCTGAACTGAATGACAGTATGGGTAACAGGGCTAATCTTTAGCGTCCCTCACAGGAGCGTGATAAGCTGTTTTGGAAGGGTGTGAACATGTGAACGAGAAGCTACATACACCAAGGTCTCTTCAGGGAGCTGAAGAGGGTGTGCTGTAATGGTTTGGATATCTGGAGAGAGTAAGTGAGGATAGGTTGACAAACAAGATGTATGTGTCAGAAGTGGAGGGGACAAGGAGAAAACAAAATACAAAATGAAAGAACGGAGTGAAGAAGATTTTGAGTGCTTGGGGGGGGCCTGAACATGCAGAAGGGTGAAATGCGTACACGCGATAGAGTGAATTGCAACGATGTGGTATACAGGGGGCGACGTCCTGTCAGTGGAATCAACCAGTACATGTGAAACAACCGGGGTGATACATGGAAAGGCCTGTGCGACCTGGATGTGGATAGGGAGCTGTGGTTTCAGTGCATTACACAACAGGACAGTTAGTGCATGGGTGGGTCCGGATGCGCCCTTTCTCTTCGCCTGTTCCTGACTGTATCTCGCTAAAATGGGAAACGACGAACAAGCATGAAGGAGATGGAGAGAGAGAGAGAGAGAGAGATGCAGATAAGCGCTAGAGAAATACCAGCATGATGAACAAGTCTAAAAATAGCTTTACATAGAATAGCTTTATAAGCTTTGATCACTGATCATCTTTGCTTTTCTATAATTTTTCTAAATACTCTTATCTAATGTCTGGGCTGTTGTCCGTCTAACGTTTTGCTATTATTGATCCTTTTATTTTTCTGTTTACCAGCTTAACCTAATGGCAAAAATCTTCTCATACGTACTTATGAGTAATATACCCCCCCCCCACTCTCTCTCTCTCTCTCTCTCTCTCTCTCTCTCTCTCTCTCTCTCTCTCTCTCTCTCTCTCTCTCTCTCATTTTCTATTATTTTTTTCCATTTTCCTTGGGTGGCGCAAAACAACATACACTTATGTATTTGAAAGCCGTATTCTCGATATAAGGCAAAGTTAAGCACCTGCATTAAGCAAATAAGCTATTCCAATAGAATATTGATAAGCTTAATTCTATCCTGATGGCATATTCATGTTCTGAACACTGATAATGGCCTTTGTAGCTTTTCTCTCTCTCCAACGAGGACGGGTTATTTTGGCCTTGTGTGACTTCATGTCTCCCTGGAGAGTAGTTGATGCTGAGGACTCCCGTAATCCAGCCATGTTGCAGGCTATGGTGTCCTGTGGTGCAAGCCGGGGCTCGAATATACAGCAGGACCCACCAAGAAGTCCTCACTTGGTAGCGCCGCGCCCCTTCGTGAGTTCCTCAGTGTTGTTCTAACTGATAGCGTGCGTCCAGACAGGGTTGGATTTAAGCTTCATTGAGTAATACCATTCCCCTCTCTCTCTCTCTCTCTCTCTCTCTCTCTCTCTCTCTCTCTCTCTCTCTCTCTCTCTCTCTCTCCCTTTCTCTCTAATTCGCATCTCGGTGTCTTAGAATGCAACGGCAGGGTGATGAGTAAAACGGTCATCTGTTGAAGGTGAAACACTCACCTGTGTTGAGTGGAATGGTGATTTGTTTCGGGTGAAATACTCACGTGTTGAGTGCAGTGATCACAGCTGTTGAAAATAGTGCTCACAGGTGCTTCAATCTAATGGTCATACGTTTCGAGTGCAATGTCCATGTTTGTTCAACGCAGCGCTCAAGTGTGTTGGGCGCAGCGCTCATGTAATGTTGCGAGTGTAAAGTGTACTGCTCATGTATGATGTGTGCGCTGAGCTAATGCTTTTATGCACGTTGTGCGTGTGGTTATATCTGGATTGCTGCCCAGTCATGACATACATTCCTGCACCTTCAGCAGAAGGCTGATGATAGACAGCAGCCTTGTGGCTTTCTAAAGGGAGGGTGAAGAGGTCTTTTGTATTGATCTATGGCATCCTTTCAGCTGTGACATAACCCTCTCTTGTAGGTATGGCCTCAATCTGGGCACAAGTGGAAAAGCCCACTTTCGTGGTGTGTGTGTGTGTGTGTGTGTGTGTGTGTGTGTGTGTGTGTGTGTGTGTGTGTGTGTGTGTGTGTGTGTGTGTGGACGAAAATATTGACCTCTTTCTTTTACGACAGAAATTGACGATCTTGGTGTCCAGTCTTGGGGAAAATGGACGGTGGGAATTACGATGATGAAGAACGGGGGGCAGGAGACGTCAGTTGGGGGAGTGTCACAGAACGGGCGAAGGTAAAGAGACTGAGGAAGGTAGGGGGACATAGCAGTATAGGGTGGTCTATGGTCGATCCTGAGGGAAAAGCTGAGAATACGTCAGACAGGAAATAAAAACTAGCGTTGGATGACCAGGAGAAATCCAGATGAACCAATTGGGCATTGGGAAAAAAATAATATTCATAGGAAATCAAACTTACCACAGAACAATGGAAATCCTCAAACTCTGGTGGAAAAAGAAAGTCCAATGGAAATCCTCAAACTCTGATGGAAAAAGAAAGTCCAATGGGAATCCTCAAACTCTGGTGGAAAAAGAAAGTCATGAAACAAGGTATATTGAAAACAGAATTACCATGGATGCGAAAGATACCCCAAAGGAATTCTTCAGATACCCAAGGCAAAGAAGAAAAGTCAAAGGAACGATAAGCATAATGATGATCGAACATGGTCAAGTGGCTGAAGACAACAAGACATAGTAAGCCTTCATACTGAATCAGTCCTTCAACTCTGTACATACAGTTGAGGAATGGGATTAATGGTCTGATATCAAATACGGACTGGAGTGAGACAAAAAAATGTTCAATCTTCCCTCCGCCATGAAGTCATCACATATTCCACCAACTGTCCCACTCCGCACGTTCACATCCAACAGTCTCTCCTTTTCACGCATCTTGATGAAACCATAATTCGCTGACGCCAAATGACCCCGAACCTCACTATTCACATTTCTGTAACATCATTTTCCACTACTTTGCTCTTCAGGATCTGCCACAATGGCGATTATTTTCGAGTACAACATCTTCGGTTGAAAATGTTCAAGTACACAAGAAGATTACACTTGTAAACAACAGATGAAATCTAAGTGCTACAGAAGATAAGTGTTTCGTATGTGATCGATATGCGACCAGGATACCAACTTATTCTTTTCGTCCGTGTGTGTGTAATCAAATACCGTCTGTCGTCAGTGGCAAAGGGCTCTGATGAATTACGGAAAGCACTGGTGGTAGCATGACTGACACTGCTAGACGGCCAACTTCACAGAGCACGTCAGTCATGGAGTACTGTCTATCATTACCAAATGCGAAGAAGATGTATTTTTTCTCTTTTTTTTCTCTCTCTCTAATTCCTAAGCTTTCCAAAGTTCCTCGTCACTGCCTCATTTCTTTTTCTTTTTTTTCTTTTTCTTCGTCGGCACGACATTCCGTCCTCCAAATCCTTTTTCTTTGTGCTGTCTATATGCTCACCAGTCAGTCAGTCTGTCTGTCTCAGATCTCTCTCTCTCTCTCTCTCTCTCTCTCTCTCTCTCTCTCTCTCTCTCTCTCTCTCTCTCTCTCTCTCCTGATCCTTGCTCTCTGCACTTACCCCCCCCGAGGCCTTCAGTCTCTCCTCCCCCACGTGGCAGCCATCAGCCGCTAATCTCCTCCCAGATGCTTCCATCCTCAGCCCCTCTCGCCCTATCTTCACAAATTCTCCTCTCATTTGCCTCCACCATATTTTCCACTACCTCACACTCACCCTTACTCTCTCTTCTCCCCTTTCTACTCTTTCTCCCCACAGTCTCTCCTCTTTCCATCTTGTCTTTCATCCTTTTATCACCTTATCTTCCCACCCTCTCTCTCTCTCTCTCCCTCTCTCTCTCTCTCTCTCTCTCTCTCTCTCTCTCTCTCTCTCTCTCTCTCTCTCTCTCTCTCTCTCTCTTATCTCTGAGCTCCTGAAGGAGGAGGAATGTCGTCTCCCAGAAGAGGCACACACATTGTCGTATCCCTAAAGATGGTATCGTCACTAGAATTAATGATGTGCCACTTTTCGTGCGTCCACGGCAGGAGAATTAATTCTAAATCTCACAGACATGAAAATGCTCGTTTATATAACGCGTACATAAGTTACACCTGTACACATGTGGCAGACTAAAAAAAACAGTGGATTATATCACTCCATTTTGTTGGTCATATGATCTGCCAATTACATCCTAAAATCCATTACCTTCGTTACGCCAAATGCTGACAGCATTTACCAGCATTAAAAAGGAATTTCGGCATGGGAATACACTCACGACAAACGTGTGCAGGACTTAATGGATAAGAGTTAATGTCATAGAGCAGCCGAAGGTTGTGTGGTGTGCTATTTTTTTTTTTTTTACACGTTGGAGGCTCCGGTCAAGGACAAATGTCCACAACAAGGCTGGGCCTTACTTGAAATTCGGAGAGGTTAAAGAATAGGAAAAAGGGAGAGACAAGGGAAAGTACTTACGAATCTTGGAGGAAGTGGAACACCTATCTTTCATAAAGTGGCAGGTCATGTTTACGGGGAAAGACATGATAGGGTGGAGAGTTCCAAAGCTTCGAGGTGTCGATTACGAAACAGTTATCAAAACGGCCTACCCTTGAGTCGTTCCCATCGGCCACACAGTAATCATGTGACGTGATCGATGTTCATATTCAAAAGACTCTCAAACGTTAGGCAATAGATCAGCACAAACACAAAGAAGCATAAACAATTCATATATAAGAGACAGCGAGTTACATAACAGGCAGACAAAACACACCGAGAGAAATGGAGATGAGAGAGACTGATAGACAGAAGGAAGATATAGAGAGATACTTAAAGGACACTAATGACCATATTAAGGAATATTGACATATCAGATATGATTTCCATTCGAAAATTGTCAATCATCAAACAAATTTATTTACTAATGTAACTGCTAGTATGAAAACATCCACACACACACACACACACACACACACACACACACACACACACACACACACACACACACACACACATGCACACACACACACACACGGAAAAAGATCATTTCCACGAATTTTAAGATAAATATCAAAAATCAAGTCCTCGAAATACAGACTTAATACGCTTCTCATCACTTTTCCTCCCCTGAGTCATATATACTAACCTTCATAAGTTACGGAAACAAAGCGTTTTGAGCGCATCCGCCTGCAGGCGTCCCAGGGGTGACCGAGTTGAGAAGGGCAAGAGGCGAGAGGTTGAGGAAGGCATAAATAGCTAAGTGAATGTAAAAAATTTTGTGTGGCCTGATAGAAAACGATGATAGTGCAGAGAATTTCAAGATTCAAGGATTATGATAAAAAAAAATAAAAGAAATCCTTGAAGTATCTTTATCTTCACAAATGAGAGGGTCGACTGGTCGACTGTAGTGTCTTTTGATGACTCACAGAACTGTGGGACGATACCGTTCTGTCTTATAATCATACGTAACAATGACGTGACTACGGGAAATCCATATTCACCTCCTTCAAGTACAATGTAACCAAATTCTTGATACTCAAGCTTCGTCGAAGCACCTGCCAGGTATTTCCGAAAGCCAGAGGAATGAGTCAGTACCATTCCAAGACACATAACCGAATTAATACTAGGCTGTAACACAGTGGTCACAGACACAGACGGCCACAGATACTGAGGGGACAAACACGGTCACAGATACACTAGGGAACGCAGACGGTCAAAGGTCCTGAGGGTCATTGGAACGTCTAAAAGATTTCACCTCTGATTAGAGCCCCAAGCCAGTCTGGTTCCTGGATCAAGTGTTTACATCCGACAGCTGTTGATGTTAGTTTGCTTCGGGAAGGGAAAAAAAAATGAAAAAGGTTTCATGATTGCTCAAGACTTCAAAAGAGTTAACGCCAGTTTGATATTACACACGAGAGAGAGGAATTTATTTCCGTGAACGCTTTTCAGAGAGATGAAATGATTGTTTTTCTCGTTATTGCTGATGCCACTGCTCACGTCAGAGTTAATGCTGTGGTTCTTCTTTAATGTATTTGGTAATCTGACGATGAGTTTTGAAAAGTGTATGGAATCAAATAAGGAATATTGTTTACACATACACATTGAACCATGTGAAGCGTCTGGGGTAAACCATGGAAAGTTTTGTGGGGCCTGGATGTGGAAAGGAAGCTGTGGTTTCGGTGCATTATACATGACAGCTAGAGACTGAGTGTGAACGAATGTGGCCTTTGTAGTCTTTTCCTAGTGCTACCTCGCATGCACGCGCGGGGCGGAGGGAGGTGCCATTTCATGTGGAGGGGTGCCGACGAGAATAGATGAAGGCAGCAAGTATGAATATGTACATGTGTATATATGTATATGTCTGCGTATGTATATATATGTATACGTTGAAATGTATAGGTATGTATATGAGCATGTGCGAGCGTTTATGTATGCACATGTGTATGTGGGTGGGTTGGGGCCATTTCTTTCGTCTGTTTCCTTGCACTACCTCGCTAACGCGGGAGACGACGACAAAGTATAATAAGATAGAAAAAAAATATACAAATGAAGGTGAAATGAGATGAATATATTTAACATGTAATTCTTCTATGCAATACTACATGTTTCACAGACAACCCGCCTCGTCAGGTGCAAACAATTCATAAAAGGTTTTCGTAACTATCGTCACGAACTAGCGTGATCAATACAACGCTTCAACGCAATTGAGTATTGCCCCACAACATACGTAAGCACACAACATACATGGACACTGCCTCTCAAGAGACTTGAGCATTGCAATACAACAAACATGAACGCTTAGAGTAATTAACCTCAAAAACAAGTAATTTTCTTTTTTATATCAGAGATTTTTCCAGTAGCGTCCCATGTTCACTGCATCTCCCACATCTGCCAGATGTGAGAGACTCACTCCCTGTTCTACATCGCCCTGGTTCTATGCCCTTTATCAAGGCTTCCGTGCCTCCTGGCCCACCTTACAGCTCCTGTCCTCTTCTTAATATCCTGAACGTTTATCATTCTCTATCCTCTTGTTTTCCTTTCATCGTCGCTACTCTCACGACCTGACGCCTGATGAGGTGCCGGTCACTCGGAACTCATTTGTCTCACTCCACATGCAACTCCTTTGTTCTTCTGGTCGTATCAGGAATACGATGTTGGAATCATATAAACACTGACTTCACTCACCCTCTCGTATCTCCTCTGTGAATCTCCCTCCCTCTTGCATATGTTTGCTGTCGCATATAAACCAGTAGGTTTTCCCAGTGTCGAGTGGATAAAAAAAAAAAACGCATTGTGTCTTCCCGTCTGCCATTAAGGGCGAGAGTGAAGCTCTGGCCCTGTGCGTAGGGTAGGGCTGGACTTCATGTGTGTTGTGAGTGTGTTCTGCACCTATCATGGTCATCGCACCGGGTCTACCCCTGATAGAGAACTACGAGAGGGGAAGCGATGGAAAGAGATGTAAAGAACAGATGAGCTCTGGTGTGTGAGTGAAAAATGAGAGGAAACAGAGTGGCTGGGAAAATAACACGGTGGAGATGGAGTTCTCTCTGTCTACCTCTGTAGGTGGGAGAGGAGCTGGAGTGATGAAGGAAGGACTCAGAAAGACGTGTGTTATGTTAAAAGGCAGAGGTGAGGGTTGGAAGTCTGAGATGGTGTCGACTTATGAAGGCCATCACCGGAGGGTAGATGATAAAGAAGCTATGTAGTCAAATAACATAAAGGGACGAAGGGAAGGAGAGTAAATGGGTGAGAGTAAAGCTGGCCCAGAGAAGGGTATGGAAATGTACGAGAACTCGAGTTTGTGTAAAAGATTTGGACAAAAAAAAGACAAATACAGAAAAGCTGATTATATCAAAACCTTTTGTCCTTCATCCCATAAAAGTTATGAAATCTGTTACAGATAAAGTACCTATACTCCGGTGTATCCATTAGTTCTCTCATCTCCCCCCTTTACACACATACAAACAAACACACACACACACACACACACACACACACACACACACACACACACACACACACACACACACACACCACGACCTCCAGCATACGTCCCTTCGTGTTTTCCACCACCTCGCCCACCACAGTTTCCGAGACATCAGGCAGCTCAACCTTCTAATATAACAGATTTCCAATATCCACAACATTATCATCGGAGGCCTACAACCGCAGCGGCGGCACTCTATGTCAGCACTATCTCCCGGACGAGTTTACATGTACTGGACTGATTGCTACCAGAGTTCCAACCTTGGGAAGTGACCAGACGTGGGAGAGAGAGAGGGTGTGTGTGTGTCGCTGGCAGATGGTGTTTACTGACACCACAAACGGAAGGGTGTGAAGGTGGGCTCTTCCAAAGCACTGTCCTTCTTTGCTTCTAAGTTGAGGAAGAGAACTTTTGTGTTCTCAAAAACTACGTCTGGACATATCTGGAGAAAGAGTATAACTCTGGAAAATGAGGTCGTTGAACAGGAGGTCTTGTTCTTCAGCGCCAACACTGTTATTTCTTTCGGCCGTTGTGACACTCCACTTCTGCTTCACTGGCAAGTCTGCTTCGTCCTTCTGGATGCATGACGTCAGTCCGCTATACTCCAGAAACAACTTGTTATCGCGGACGTCCGTGATGATGCCCATAACAACAACAACAGCATCGTAACGATAACTTCATATGAGAATATTTCGTAACGTCCTCTTAAGTCTGAACGAAGAACTATTGGACGTCTTCCAGTCACTTATCGCCTGCGATAAGAAGAATCCAAACGCCTATCTCTAAAAGTGGGAGATGGTGGTCTCGTCGTCTATAAGATTTCCGCGATGTATTTCTCCAACATAGAGGGTAAAGACGGTGCAAAAAGGGGCGCTAGAGCTGGTTTGAACGTTGCTGTCCGACGTGACGCGCCGGAGGGATCTCGCAGAGCCAGCCAAAGTTCAGGCTGGAGTTGAGAGTTGGTTTGCACTGTGTGAGTAATACTGGATTAATTTTGGAGCGGTGTTGAGTTGTCTTGTTAATGACAATAGAACACATCGTACAGTTTGGTGTTCGCTGTGTACACACGCACAAGTTAAGCTGGTGGAGTTTATGCAAATGATATGTGTATGACCACAAAGTATATATATATATATATATATATATATATATATATATATATATATATATATATATATATATATATATATATATATATATTTTTTTTTCATACTATTTGCCATTTCCCGCGTTAGCGAGGTAGCGTTAAGAACAGAGAACTGGGCCTTAGAGGGAATATCCTCACCTGACCCCCTTCTCTGTTCCCTCCCCTTTTAGTCGCCTTCTATATATATATATATATATATATATATATATATATATATATATATATATATATATATATATATATATATATATATATATCAGACTTCTGGGATACCTTTATATAGGCGAGGCCCTGTGTACCAGCGGACAGTGAGAAGAATTACAAAGAAAAACGAGCCCTTTTTATGTTCGTGGCCGACGTGTAAAAAGGGAGTTGGTACATGAATGTATTCAAGTAGTGACTGGACGTACATTTTGTCATCGGATTTGAAATCACGATTTGAAAAGGCTGGCTTCTTCATCCTCTCACCGTAGACTTCCCTCTTCCATGGCCACACTTTTACAACCTGACCGACTTCGGCTCCTTACGCAGCTCTAACTTAGACTACGCCATATCCTCCCAGAATCGTGTACCAGCACATCAAAAAATGTGAGAGGACCTGGTTATAGCTCCTTCGCAGTAGCTCTCCTACGTTCATCATTCCGTTACGAAAGACATTCCGATCAACCACTCATTTGTCTACGAATTGCTTGATACTCTTTGAAAACTGACTCACATGTTACTGTCACTGCCTCTGAGATAATCAACATATATCTAATTGGGGTCATTACTAATGTTGCTACTGTTACTTCTACGATCACTGCCACTGTTACGGAAACTACTACTACTACTACTACAACGACCATTGAAGAATCTAGGGTTGTTATAAACGCCAATGGAAATAGTGGTCATCCTGGCCACACCACGTTTACCTATTTCCCACTCCCAAATTCAACTCCCAAGTCGCCTATTTGAGTGTCAGTGGGACCATGATTCATTCACGTCTCACAACAAAACTTTCCCGTATCCCTTAATTCAGGGCTGTCGGGTGGTTTGTATCCATGCTATCTCCCCCCCCAACCCCCATCGTTCCACCTCTTACAATCTCCTCCATACCTATTGTTCCACATAACTCTGTCTTCCACCCCACCCTTCCACTTCTTACTTTTGTCCTCCACCCCATTCTCCAACCACTTACTATCTCCTACACTCCAACATTCAACCACTTCCTGTGTTTTCCCTTTGGCTCCTTCCCGCATGCCACTTCCACCTCTTCCTGCAAACTCTCTTCAGACATCCTTTGGTCGGTGGGTGCCTTGGAGAGAGGAAGAAAGAGTACTTGCTTTACTAACTTACAACAAGGCTTTACTGAGAAGCAAGGCTTCAACCACAGCGCGTCTTTAGTGCTTCACACGCAGTAGAATTAATGTTATCTGCTCATATCCCCCGGAGCCGTGAGATTAAGCCAACATTCTTAATTCCGCTTGATGGCGCTAGCACCTTGTGCTGTTGTTGTGGGGTGAGCTTCCTTCGTGCTAAGTGTCCCGTTCTTCACACACCTGTTTTCGTAAATACTATATAGACTTGGCTCTCGTGAATTTGTGCCCCCAGACCGTAAATCAAGCAATTCATAGATGATTAAATGGTATATCAAATATTCGCAACGGTATAAAGTCCGAAAATGTTAGACAATATTCGTTATACAAAATCAAGATGTACTATGGATGTAATATGATTAAGATCTACGTATCTTTCTGTGCAGATGAACGATTCTAGTGGAACATGAAGGACTCTAAGGAGGAGCTGGTTAAGGAGCCGAGGTTTGTCAGGATATTATGAGTGCGGGCGATGAGAGAAAGGGAAAGTTAGCAGACCTTAGATAAAAGACCACTAGCTACAGGTGTGGTACTTAAGGTCACACAATACACGTACTTGATACGTACTTTTTACCCCCGTTGTACCTGAGCACAATGGCTTATTGTTCCCCTGAGACAAAAGGAGTATACAGGCCCATGTTATCATACGAGTTTGTGGGCGGGTTGGTATACCTTTGAAAAGATGTGATATAGCGGCAGACAACCAGAAAATTCTATCACCATTTTAGCTGCGCAAAGAGACATAGACACTCAGAAGGATCCATATAATCAAGGACACTAATAACTGAAGTAGCTAAACGTGTATCACAAAATGAGGGAGGCTGCCAATGGCTCTTCACGAGAGGGAAGCTACCAGTGGGTCTTGATGAGAGGGAAGCTACCAGTGGGTCTTGACGAGAGGGAAGCTACCAGTGGGTCTTGACGAGAGGGAGGTTACTAGTGGGTCTTGACGAGAGGGAAGCTACCAGTGGGTCTTGATAAGAGGGATGTTACTAGTGGATTTTGATGAGAGGAAAGTTACCAGTGGGTCTTGAAGATGACACGGTGGCTGAGCCGTAACTCATGTACATATCGTAGTTCCGGTGAACATTAAACACGAAAGACCATTAAAGGGATGCAATATCCATAAAGCAGGAGCTCGGAGATGACACCTGGTGGGATGGGTGCGACCATAGAGAGAGAGAGAGATGTTTCTTGAGAGAGGACCATGAGAGAGGTGTCTCTTTCTATGCCTTGAGAGAGAGGGGCTGGCACCGAGTCAAGTTACACCTTCTGCGCCATCGATCATTGAGTTGCATGAGACCCGCTGATACGGGGGTCAAGATCAATGCTCAATACAACTTCCTTCCTCCTCCTTCTCCTCCTCCTTCAGCAGTGACTCATACATTCTTAAGTTACACTTAACTTCCTCTCGCTGGCGAGTTCGAAGGCGTGGAATTCAATTAGCTCGATCCGCCCCTGAACAAGATGCCTCATCAGGGTGGGTGACAGAGACACGAACGAAAGAAGCGAGAGGCCGTCAACCTGCAGTTGTTCACACACACACACACTTTCACGCGGCCCCGTAGGGAAACTTCCGAAACATATCGGTTAACTTCTAATGGGCGTAGGAACGGCCGCCCGCGCTACCAAGAAGCCCGCTTTGACATCCTGTTCTTGACCTTGATGTTTTATGACGTGACCTCATACATCCAAGGAAGGAGAAGGACTCCAGCACTCATCGCTGATGGGATGGCAATGATCCATCCATTCACTGAATGAATTTCTTCAAAACATCTGATCATCGGTTAAAACGCATCTTGAAGAAGATCCTGAGATTCTTATGAGCTAAAACTCTAAGGACTGATATCATTACAGGTATGACAAATACATCAAAGAGAATTCGGTTAAAGTAGATGAGGCGTTGATAAAGTGGTGCTCGGTGACTTTGCTCCAAGTTACCGTGTGGCGTTCGTAGATGTGACAAACAATTGACTGTTCCTGAAAGGCTCTGCCTATAAAGCCCCTCCCCGCCCACACACTGGTCACATCCGTGAGTGACTCCATCGTTCCCAGCGCAACAGTTGTGGCAGGAGTGGGTTTTGCCAGTGTTGATTGCGTTAAGGTCATGTGAGGAACACCAGCTGGGTCGTGTTTCCTCACCTCTTCTCCATTCCATCCAAGAAGAATTAGACACCAAACTTACTTTGCATGCCACTGATATCCTTTGCCTGTCTCTCTGTCTGTCTGTCTGTCTGTCTGTCTGTCTGTCTGTCTGTCTGTCTGTCTCTCTGGCTGTCTGTCTGTCTGTCTGTCATCTACACACACCGAGTTACCATTCGCTGTGACGATGTAGGGATGGGTTGGCCACTCTGATATTGTAGCAAAGTGACATCCAACTTCTGAGATCTACGTGAATGCTGGACTTTCAGGCAAAAAGCATTACCCTCGTACGCTACATCCCTGTGCATTCAGGTGTTGGGAGAGTGGGAGGGTACATGTCAGTCATCTGTACATGTTCGTGCTGGCCGAGACACCACCAGCGCGCTGCATGCATTCGTAAAGCTGTCGGAGGATGTCAGTGCCGTCCATAAACTTGGCGTGCCAATGCCACTCACATCCCTGAGAGTTGCTGGACGCTGGAGAGAGAGAGAGAGAGAGAGAGAGAGAGAGAGAGAGAGAGAGAGAGAGAGAGAGAGAGAGAGAGAGAGAGAGAGAGAGAGAGAGAGAGAGAGAGAGAGAGAGAGAGAGAGAGAGAGAGAGAGAGAGACCGAACGAACTTGAGGCAAATATAGGTTTCAGCTACAGACAAACACTCTGCTATACTCCCCTACCAAGCAGGAGATGCCTTCAAACAGCATGTGTTAAAAGCCATGTTGGAGGCCTTGGTATGGCCCCAGAGTGACACCACAAAGCTGGATATGGTCGATCTTGTAGGCTCATGGTAGAAAATGGGCGAAGGTTGCTCTCTGGAGCACAGCAATGTATGAAAAAGACCGTATAGCAAAACAGGAGCTGGAGATCTCACTCATCTTCTCTGCAAGGACACCTTCCGTCTCGCTTCTTGGAAAGGCCACTGCCACTCCATGAGCACTGTTCTTGCAACTGGCTGTTTCAACAGGGCAATGACTCTGAGGAGGCTGACGCAGAGGTTTGATCACACATCTAAAAGGTCTGACACTCGAGGATTTATGAACCTCTCTAACTTGCTCACAAGTACAGCTGTGTCTTTGTCATTATCATAATGCCCAAAACTGTCAATCCCAGGCGGCTCTCCGTACAATAACGGAGGTCCGTACATCACGATCGTAAAACTACGTTACCATGAGCCTTCCTCGTTAGTTTCTTCACCACAGACACACCACGATCTCAGGGATCGATATACAGTCGAAGAGCGGGCGTCGGTAGTGTAAACACGACATGACTATATTCTATTCTGCAATGAGGATTCTTCTCTCACCGGGGCACCATGACGACAATATTGTGTTTGCTTGGTTCCGGAAGTAGATTTCTGATAATATCTCATGAGCGCTTTGACGGATGGTTGCTGCGTCGATACCCCAGAGCAAGAGCACTAAGTACGAAGGTCTCTCTCCCTTTGCACATGGGAGACGACGAAGCGAAGGTCAATACGCGGGCTGCAAGATAGCTCCACCACAATGTACAGCAGCCCTACTACCACCACAATAGACTCCAAAGACCATCCTCTCTCCTCAGCTTCTGATGAACATATCTTCATAAGTTGAGGGATTTACCCTTTTGCTGCTCTTGAGGGAACTGAATGACGTGGAGGATATCGTCGACCTCAGTTACCAGTTGACGAAAGGAAATCTTTGACGGAAAGACAGAAGAGCGAGGGAGACACGACAGATCCCTAAGAGACACCGCTCCTGATAGGGAGAGAGGGAGGAGTTGATCACTCGACAATTACCGAGATAGACCGACCAGAGCGGAGGCTAGATATGAGGGAACAGAGTGAGGGAGGAGAGTCAAAAGACAGGAGATGGAAGATTGGATCTCGAAGCCATTCTCTGTTAAAGGCTTTCGATGCATCACCGGCTGCAACATGCCCCGCTCCTGAAAGTCTCTTAAAAGAGGAGGAACGGACGAGAGTGAGGCAGGAGAGGATCTGTCACCTGCGAAGTTCGCGTTGTAAAAGCAACGATGATGTTGATGATGATCAAAGATAGGAGTGCGTGATGCGAGGTTGTTCAGAGGAAGTTGAGGTCAAAGGCACTGAAGTTTTAGCAGAGTTCAGGGAAGTAGGACGATATGACTAGAGGGGTTAATACGGTGACCATCTCTTTAGGACAAGTTGTATCAGCGAACGCTTTCAAGAAGGAAATCCTTCCATGATAATCAGATGTTAATAAGACGATCAAGCATAGGCTCACGTTCAGAAGCACATTTCTTCAGAGCACAAAAAGATGGGTGCTATCTTCCCCATACATAACCCTTGAGTGCCTCGAGGGAAGGGAAGTTTTTTATGCAAAAAAGGGGATTATAGCGAGTGGCACGGGATTGGTAAAGTGTGCAGCATGAGGGGTGAAGGATTGCTGGAATCACTCGACGTGGAGTTACGAGATTAAAAGAGAGCCAGAAAGTGTTGCGCTGTTATTAGGGTCGTCGGAACGGAAGACTAAAATTCAGGTAATACAACAAAACTCGTTTGAATACTTGAGGCTGAAGGCCTGTCGTGATGGCGTAACACTTCCCTTCTTATGGAAAAAAAAAAGAGGCTTCGCCACACGAACATCAAACCTTGCCATGATCCTGGTAAAAGGTAAATGAGAGATGCAGGAAGATAAGGTCCAATATGCAAAGGTGCCATGCCCGAGTGACCACAAAACAGAAACAGCTACACCATGGATTGAAGGGAAAGCAAAAAAGAGAAAGACATATACGTATCATGCACGACTGCCGTGGCCATATTGGGGTTATGGCTAACTTCGAAGCCAATGGGCCCTGGGTAATACACATTGAGGACATTCCCAGATATAGATTTCTGCTGGCCATTGTTGACACCTGGACATAACGGGCATTGCAGACGAAAGCTGAGGTAGCACACCACTCGGCAGATGACTATAGACACCAACAACGTTGATATACACAGTGTTTGCCATACAGCATCAAGAACCCCTTCACAAAGAGGTCTTGTGTCACAGGATCCCTTCTCCATCTAGGGGATGATCTAGTTCCAAGGCTGTTCTACAAATACAAATACATAAACAGTGATATGTGGAGCCTTTCTCTTCACCTCATGCTATGCTCCATATTCTTGGACATATATGATAAGGATCTCTTCCTCCACTCTACGTATATGTATTCGAAGTCATACCAGCTGTATTGTGCAGTTTTTAAATTCTCTTTAATACATACTGTGAAAATGATGATAGGTTCAACACCTGAACCCAAATGTGTGTCTATCTCAAGAAGCAGTCGATCTATCGTCCTTCTGGTGAAGAAGTGACATTCCCAGGTGTGTAGGGAGTACAAATGTGGCTACCTTGAAGTCGAAGTAGACACTCGGCTTATGAGGACTCCAGCAACTGTAGTGCCTAAACACACAAGCTGTCACGTCTGGTAAGGTACGAGTACATAAATCACTGAAACAGACTCGGAGGTCATCTACTTGGGCGCTCTGGTCACTCGAAAAGAAATATATCACTGAGGCACGTGAAAGGTATTCATGATGTCGACAGCTGACCAGAGATCCTTGTACTTTACGACCCCTTGTGAGTGTCATCGTACGATTTATGAAATGCTGTTTACCATGCATGGCACTTTCAGCACTCGGCTCACTTCTTTTGCATATTGAATTATTCAGGGAAAGTTTTATCATCCCGCGGGAACCTCTGGAAGGTTATATCACACTTATAACAGCCTGGTGTTTAGGCTCTGACATTGCTGAAGGAAAGTGTTTGAATACCTTTAGATTTCTCCTAGGAGAGGGTTTGAATACCTTTAGATTTCTACAAAATACTGTACATATGGGATTAGGAATGGTTGTGCCCTCATTCCACACCTTTCAGCTGTTTCACTGAGACTGAGTATCACTTGATGTTGGATTGGAATAATAGACGAGTACGGACGAGCAGTCTTAAGTCTCTTGACATTAATGATGATGCAGCAGCTCTTCTGAAGACTCCGGAAATACAGTTACTTTGACACAAGAGTCGTAATGATACGAACTCTCTAATTCATGACTTTCTTTCCCTCTTTTAACCAAGTTCAAAATCCAGGCTTGACTTCAACAAGCTCTGCCCGACTTTCTATCTGCCTCACACTCCGTAGCTGCCAGACTTACTGACAGCATAAAGATAAAACAGATAACACATGAAACAGATAAAAGACGATAGTGATTTCAAAGCTTGCCAATTCCCTATGATTTGCTCTCACTAACCATATCCAGTCCACCACGGGTTGAAAAGTCTTATCTCGATATATTTGGAGATCGTCTTCACACACACACACACACCCCACGAGTGCTTGGAATATCAAAAGCGGTCGGTCTAAAGGGAGGAAAGGGAGAGAGAGAGAGAGAGAGAGAGAGAGAGTTTCCACTAAAGCTGTTATCAAAATATCCCAGTATTAAAGGCAAAAGGGAGACAGGCCATTAGAGACTGAAGGGAGAGTTTTTATCTGGGACTGCTAGCGTTTGGACTGGAAAGATTACCGAGTGTGTGGGGCTTTCCATGACTACATGCCACACTAAACCAAGATTTTTCAATCCTGAAAGGATCAAATCGCCCCCATCTTGAAGTGATTTGTCTCAGTTGATCAGGAGGAAAAAAAATTGTAGGGAAGAGAAAGCTTTAACTCAGTCCCTCAGTCTCTCTTCTTCCCTCGAGTTCACAGAAGTATGCACGGATGTCACTAGCATGGTCACAGTGGGGCGAAAAGGATACACTTTTGTTTTGACACTAAGAAACACACGCTCGATATATCTGTTCACACTGCACAGTGCGCGTGAGAAATTCGCCTTCACACCCCTCTCAATAGTGGCACACACACACACACACACACACACACACACACACACACACACACTCACATAAAGACGCCAGTAACGTAGAAAAATCTGGTCATTCAACCACACCTCTTACCTTAAATACTCCTCGTCTCTACCTGGCTCATTCCCAGAGTTTATCCACCTCATTCTACGTTCTGCCTTTCCCACCAGCACTTTCAACCGTGCTATTATTAGTTTTTTTCTTCACCAACCCTTCGTCTTTAAGACTTGTTTCCCCCTCTCCTCCCCATCGTGGTACCACATGAAAAGGCTTTCATCCACGTACATTTTTTCTTCAAAGACTTTTTCGCACGGGATGTATACCTTCCTCCCATTCTCTGTTCTAGATTCTTTACATTACGTTAATATTTGATAAGCTTCCTAGGTTAATCACTTTCTGGTCTTTATATATATATATATATATATATATATATATATATATATATATATATATATATATATATATATATATATATATATATATATATATATATATATTCTATCTCTGGGGATATGGGAGAAAGAATACTTCCTACGCATTCCCTGCGTATCGTAGAAGGCGACTGACAGGAGAGGATGCGGGGGGCCTGGAAATCCTCCCCTCCAGTTTTTACTTTTCCAAAAGAGGGAACAGAGAAGTGGGCCAAGTGAGGATTTTCTCTCTAAGGCTCAGTCCTCTGGTCTTAAAGCGTCGCTACCTCGCTAACGCGGGAAATGGCAAATATGTAAAAAAAAAAAGTAATATTCCTATCTCAGGTGGAAACATGCTGATGAAGAGTGACAGAAGCCTGCGTCTCTCCTCCCATGTTGAAATTCCAACAGAACTTTGGTTACCCCCACGAACTAAATCTAGCCACTTTCGATGCTGGGCACCTCATACTGCTCTTGGGTGTGAGGACCGTGATTGTACCCCAGATGACAGAGTCTTATACCACAGGTATTTTCTCAACTATATCTTCAGTCTTCTTCCTTGAATACCTTTCGGTACAGTATTAAACAGAATAGAACTCCATAAAAGAGAATGTTACAAAGACATACATCTCCTCCTCCCCTTCCTAAAATAATGGCAGCATGACAGGAGTACCAGACTTCCTTTTTTTCTCCCTCTCTCTCTCTTTCCTCCCCCCCCCTCCCCTTTTTTTTTCCTCCAGTCGGTTCTTTCACAAAGAAAATGAAAAATGAAAAGCCGCGACAAGTGAACACCGAGAATATATATATAAAAAAAAAAAGAAACTGTTCTGGACTGGAGAGGAACTGACGAGCGAAACCTTACAGAGGACCAGTCTTTTTTTCCTCTCCCCATCTTTATGCTTGCGAGACGACGTCAATGGGAACTACTACTACTACGACACGCACACGTAAGGCTGCGATAATGATCGCCAAGAAAAAAAAGCATCAAGACGAATCCACGTAACTTCAGACAAGAGGTGTTGGACTGAGCAGAGGCAGCAACACGTATCCAGCACAAGTCTTGGGCAAGCCGCTGCCGTCTTTGGAGAAGGTACAGCCTTCCTGACTGACTTACGAGGGTCGGAGCGGTGTCCCGGAACCATCTCACACTCGTGTAAGGAGGTTGTAGAGACACCAGCCGCCCGGAGAAGGTACAGACCCGCCTTAACATAGGAGTTGCTCAAGTGACGTCCGGGGGCCATCTCACACCCTCTGCGTCACGGTAACTTCTCTTCCTTCTTTGTCTCAGGAAAAAAGAACTGAGGTGACACGAAGACTTATTTAAATTTACTTACGCCATACACTTACCCTCCTTTACTTTTCTGCCTCGTAATCATGAGTCGAATAAATCACTTTTCCTTCAATTTATTCCACTAACTCATATGTTCGTTATCAAGGCCTGAACTTTACGAAGGCAAGAGTCCTTTTTTTTTTATAAATGGAAAAGATGAGATCAAGTGAAAAAAAATTTGATGACAATCGTTGCATGACGAGTGATTCTAATCATCACATCGAAAACGAAGGTATAGATACATCAATTAATCATACGAGACAAAAAGGAGAGATCGAAGTACAACGTTCAACACTTTAACCTTGAGAGTAAATCGCCTGAGCATTAAGAGCATCACTTGAGATTTTCACTCCGTGCTTAAGACTTGAGTCCATAGAGTACATCCTTTATGCAGCTGTGAACTATGGCTGTTACTCAGACATTCTCTCACATCCTTTCTCTAGCTATGATGTGTGATCCATCTTCTCCACAGAGCCCCCCCTCTCTCCACAGTCAGGCCCCACATACCTCTCTATGGTATCTCGAGGCCGCTTCATATGCCCCGGGAGGCAGCCCATTGACAGCACGTCGTCCCCTGTATACCACCTCGCTCCGATGCACTCCATCCCGCGCATCAAAGCAGAGGACACACATACACACAAAAAAGAAGACGAATGAAAAAAAAAAGATGAGAAAACATGGAAAGAAGCAAGAAATACAGTGCGAGGAAGAGAGAGAGAGAGAGAGAGAGAGAGAGAGAGAGAGAGAGAGAGAGAGAGAGAGAGAGAGAGAGAGAGAGAGAGACAGCAGCCCGAGCACGAATGGAAACGAACGACTAGTCAGCTCTGGATGCAGCCGTATTTCGTATGAAAAATAGAAGCCATCTCGCCACGTCAGCCAGCCAGCAGACGGGGATTTGCTCTTTCAATCCAGCTGTAATTCTGATACTTTCTCGCAGATGGAGCAGTCAAGATTTCACGTATGCAATGATTCTTTTTTTTCGTTTTTTTTTCCCCCAGAGAAAATTAATTCTTTCTTGCATAGCTAGTGTCATGATTCGCCCATGAGAAATCCTGGCGATCCCTCTTCTTCTTCTTCTTCTTCTTCTCCTTCTTCTTCTTCTTCTTCTTCTTGTCCTTCTTCTTCTTCTTCTCCTTCTTCTTCTTCTCCTTCTTCTTCTTCTTCTTCTTCTTCTTCTCCTTCTTCTTCTTCTTCTTCTTCTTCTCCTTCTTCTTCTTCTTCTTCTCCTTCTTCTTCTCCTTCTTCTTCTTCTTCTTCTTCTTCTTCTTCTTCTTCTTCTTCTTCTTCTTCTCCTTCTTCTTCTCCTTCTTCTTCTTCCTCTCCTTCTTCTTCTTCTTCTTCTTCATTTGCTTTCAATGACTGTCAAGTATATTCTCAGTAATCCCAGTGGAAAAATTAGTCGTAGACCAAGGGAAAAAGAAACACATGCAGAGGCCAAGAACATTTGACCACAACTGGAACATGCAGGTGGTCATTTTTCTTCAGTGTGTTCTCTCGGTGTCAGCTGGAGGGGAATGGGGGAGGGGGGGGGGGGGGGTGCCGTCCCCCCCAGATGCGGGCGACTGGAGGTAAAGCTATGAATATTTTTCATGATTCTAGACGTTGGGAGACTGAAAGGGTTAAGGATTCTTAGAAAGGGCTTTTGTCCAAGAGATCCTTGGGAGGCGTGTGTGTGTGTGTGTGTGTGTGTGTGTGTGTGTGTGTGTGTGTGTGTGTGTGTGTGTGTGTGTTGATGAAGGGAAAAGGTTAAGGGGATAAAGAGATGAAATACATGAGGGTCGCAGATCCTTAGGGCTCAACCCAAGTGCTCTATCGTCGAATCCCATCACAGGAAATAGAGTAAGTCATGTCGAATACCATCTCGTCTCATCTACGTATCTACACATCCTTGAAAAACCATCATTCTTTTTTGTTTTTCAAGTCAGGCGCAAATAGATATTGATGTGATTTCGTTGAAAATGTGAAGATGACATTAAAATCATGCTCCGAGTCCATACGGGTGAGACGTCTCGTCTGTGGTGCTGCTTTGGGTACAAAGTGATGAAAGGTTCGACATAGTCTCTGTCTACGACATTTGCACAGATTTCACATGACCTTTGCAACTAGGAATGAGGACGAGTGCATTAACGCTATACATATACATACCCTAGCCTGAGCCAGGGATACACTTCATCGACCAACCCCTGAGGAGTGGATGAACAGCTGAGTAGACTGTGGACCGACTGCCGCACCCAGGATTCGAACCTATGCGTCCGATCCTGGACGGCCCGTGAATGCGTCACGGTCAGGAACGCTCACAGTTATGAATCAATCTAAGAATGATCTATGTTTAGCCAGAGGAAACCTTATTCGTAAGAGGCGTAAGTCTAACGAGACACATTTAAACAAACCTGGGGCTATTTCTTTGATCCTATTAGTGTCTGTGTATCGGATGAATGGAAGAGGAAAAAACCCACCTATTATTCAAAGTGCCAAAAGTTGGAACGCACAAAAGCTAGCAGAGTGTGATTGGCGTAGCCTTAATTCCCACCATTGTGGCTGAATGTGAGGGAGCGACTGTGGGAGCTGTCCCAACCCAGCGGGTGGTGGCCTTACTTCTCAGGGGAACTTGAGTTTAATTCATCACGATAAAGACGACACCATTCCAACTCGGTGACTCTAGTGATGTAGAATCACCTGATCTTGAATTCTATTGATCCCAGTTATATAAAGGGTGGGTTCAATAAAGACTATGGCAAGAAAAGGATTTAATCGTCCTCTTTTTTTTCTTTTCTTAGCGAGAGGAAGATTATAGACCTTCCTCTTCAAAGACCTTGGTGGTATGATTTTAACTTATGTACTAGACTGAGCTAAGAAGAGTTAAGTTATTGGAATGAATGTATAAGACTTGTCCTTTTAAGAAAGCTACCCTTAACAGCTTGATGAAACTGAAAACCTATTTTCTTTTTCAATTTTCTTGAAAAATCGTACCCAAAACTGGGATGAGATTACATAAAAATCAAAAATTCTTGCTCAAAATTTTTCTCTGATGTCACTGGGAAATATAGAGCATTTAATCTAATTTCAGAGACTTCTTAGAAGAAAATGTGGAATACATCTCAATAAAGAAAACTTTACGTTGCTCTAACTAACCTAAAATTCGCAATAATATTCATTACCCATCTTTTACAAATAACATTTTATTCCTGTTTTAAATCATTCTAACTTTCAGAAAATCCACCAACGCATAAACCAATATATCTTGTAAGAGTCTATGTTGTCTTTGAATAAAGAATTACATTTACCACTAGAAAAACGTGTGGATTTTGTTCTTGTTTTTTTTCTTTGAAGGGGGGAGAGAGAGAGAGAGAGAGAGAGAGAGAGAGAGAGAGAGAGAGAGAGAGAGAGAGAGAGAGAGAGAGAGGAGAAGTTAGTGATTATAACTGGAGGTTAATGTCCTTGATATTCTTAGCTGTTGACCGACCTTAATGCTCAGCGTCTATATAGGTCTTAGGATCCCATACCTGACGAGGGAAAGATCAAAGTTGTTTTTCATGTCTTTCTCTTCGTGGTTATAAAACGAGTCTGATGTTCCTTAATGGTCCCTGGAGTGCGATAGGCCTACAACCAGAATATAACAAACTAACCAACCAAAAATCTCCTTAAAAGCCTTAAAATTACGACTTTGAAATCAGAAAAGAAACTCGCAAATAGAATATCTTAATGATCTAAAACCATAGCCTAAAAATCTAGAACATTCCATTTGAAAATTAAGAATTCATCTAACATTTTTGGAGGAGTGAAATAAAATGTTGGAATGAGAGTTAGCATGCTTTTAAAGTGGACAAAAATTGCCTTCACGTTCCCATTCAATTTAACGATTCAAGCAAATTTTAAAGTGTGCAAGTCATTCTCATATATTTATATCATTCTAAAATTTTCGTTCGTAATCATAAAGATCCTTCTTATGGACCAAAAGGAGCATCTGGAAACCCCATAACTCTGAGTTTAACATCGCAAGTAAAAATGTTTTTAATCTTTTTTTTCGACAACTTCCCTCATCACCCTCATCCAACCAGAAGGAGAGGTATATGAAACACCTCCATTCCACCCGTTCCTTAGTCCTTCATATCCCTAATGAAAGGTCAAATACAGCGCTGCCTTCTTGACAATTTCTTCGAGCGAGTCACAAACACACACAGATATGTGTTACCGTCCCACTGAACAACACACACACATATATAACACCTAGCTGAACAACACACACACATATAACACCTACCTGAACAACACACACACATATAACACCTAGCTGAACAAAGTCTCACAATGTCCCTTAGCAGCCACATTCACCATGCTCACAGTACATTTTTAAATACGTGTTACTGGCCGTTATCAACTATGCAAGAGATGTCTCTGTTCTCACATCTCTTCTCTCTCTCTCTCTCACCACACACCACTGACACACACTCACTCGGGTTTTCTCTCTCTCTCTCATCATTGTATCCTATTCTTATTAAGCTCTCTAGTCCATTTCTAGTCTCCCTTTGCACCTCCTGCCATTCACTCCTTTGTCCTTCCTTCTAGTCATTTCGTTTGCGATTTTGTTTCACCCTCTTTTTAACCACCGCGTCGCATCAAATCTCTGTACGATCAAGGATGGCCCATCTGTCTTTCCACATGTTCGTTCGTCCGCTGCACACCACCACACCACCTTGCCTCGTCAGGCATCATCACTAGCAGATCCATCCATCCTGCGACAGCTCCCTTGGGATGTATATTACAGCATTTGAAGCCTGCCTGTCATGCAGCAGTCTACCCCCCATGTTCACGCCTCATTACCACGTCACAAGAGGCAGCCGAACCAATCCTTTCATCAAGGTCTTTCCCTCACACACACACACACACACACACACACACACACACACACACACACACAGAGAGTGGCATTCCTCCACTTCGCCGTCCACACTACTCCTTATACCTTTGATCAGCCGCCATTACACTTCTCGTCTGCTCCGCCCCTCCCTGAAGTTAAAATGCTGCCACGCGTTTCACTCTTTGTGCAGAAGAGGCACGTGGCAAGGGCACCACCGCTTGTGTGGGGACGGGGAGGGACTTGTGTGCCACACTGTGAGGACATCGGAGGGACGAGTCTGCAAGGGAGAGAGAGAGAGAGAGAGAGAGAGAGAGAGAGAGAGAGAGAGAGAGAGAGAGAGAGAATGAGAGAGAGAGAATGAGAGAGAGAGAGAGAGAGAGAGAGAGAGAGAGAGAGAGAGAGAGAGAGAGAGAGAGAGAGAGAGAGAGAGAGAGAGAGAGAGAGAGAGAGAGAGAGAGAGAGAGAGAGAGAGAGAGAGAGAGAGAGAGAGAGAGAGTCATCTGACGTCAGAAAGAGGAAGTAAGGAACAGAGGAAAAAAACATTCAAGGAAGGTACGAAAACCGCAAACAAAGACAGGCGTGATGCACGGCAGTGGATGAGATGCGAAGTGTGGGTTAATGAGACAAGCAACAAAGAATGATCAATGAAGAGGCAGGGAGGGAGGGAGGTAACGAAGCGTATTAAAGGAAAAAAAGAAGATGATTCGAATGTGAACCTTGAAGTTTAACAAGCTTTGAGGAAGCTGAAGAAGCGATCGTGACTAAGAACGAGAGACTGAATTACACAGGATAATGGCAGTGGGGACAGGTTAAGGAGGTGGAGGTGAGAAAAGCAGTGGAGATCCCATCAGAAGACCCATGAATCATGTGAAGGTGGACGAAATGATACCTTGGCAACGTGAGAACGTCGCAGACGAAGGTGGAGCTATGAACATATTCTATGGAAATATAACGAAGGAAAATCAATTTACATTATATGTCAATATACGAGACATATCAAGATGTGAATTAAGATAACATGTCTTTAGTGTCAATTTGTATACACGATACAAATTGGAGTCTTTATGGCTATAAGCTCAATTCATGATTAGAAAGTATTCGAATTATAAAATACAATCATGAAATATCACAAGAACTCTTGATGGAACTATGGACAAGTGTGAGGTAATCAGAGGTCAAGATTTTGTGTTAAATGTGTAAAAAGGAGAAATAAACTCTGCTACAAAGATGGGCTACTATTAAATGATTGTGCCACTGTCTGAAAGGGAGAGATAAAGATAATATGTCTATAGATAACATTAAGTGTGAGATGAAGAGTGAATGCTGTTTTCAGTGATCGAGGAAAGAATAATGAATACAGAGAAGTGTAGTTAGAGAAAACCTTTTTAATCTAAGGACGACTGTAATAGATTTTCACCTTAAGGGTGACCAATGAATTCAAGGGGATAGTAACAACCAATTGACTGAGGAAAGTATGATGAGAGACACAAAGTTGGAGATAATGAGACGAAAAATCTCTCTCGCTTGTTGAGTTTAAGGGAAGAACGCTGTAGGAGTTGAGTCTGGGGAGTGGGTTGAGTTGAGTCTAAGGAGTGTGGTGAGGAAGAGGAAGCCAGAACAAGAGAAGGAAAGAATAAAGGTAAAAGTAGAGTCCTAGACCAAGAACCCAGTCATCATTTGCGGATTCTTTCTCTCTGAGACACTGAAATAGAAGGTAGCTTTGAAATATACGACTGAGGCCTCAAAGGAAAATTGTGGAACTTGACGAAGGGAATAGTTCAGGTAATATACGATCGATGCCTTAGAGGAAAATTGTGGAACTTGACGAAGGGAATAGTTAAGGTAACATTCTTAAAGAGAAACTATCGTCTGAAGAAACTTGACCAACACTTGTATGACCAACTACAGAATATCTGAAACTCCTCATCTATCGCATCCCGAAAGAGAAAGACAAAGAGGATTTACTTCAGCAGGAAACTTTCCATAAATCATCAACGTTCATTCACAAATCTCAGCAAACTCGTCTTTTTTTCCACGAACAAAGCGAGACAGAGAATGATCACGGCTCTGACACGTTCTAGAATATAGGAACAGGAGGGAAGGGAACGACGCAGGCTCATACCCTAAGAAAAAAAAATAGATCTCGAAAAGGAGGATTCAGTATCATGAATCCTACATCAGAATCCTTCGAAAGGAGATTCCAATACCAAGAATCCAGTATCTGAATCCTTCCCACGGAGGATCCAGTACCGAGAATCCTATGACAAATTCCTGCAGGAGCTAATATTCTCCTCACGTCTTAGATTTCTTTCAGCTTTTGTAATTTTCTGTTTGAAAGAATGTGTGAAAGATTTCCTCGCAATCCGGCGCGAGGTCCAAGTCTCCAGACTCTTCTATAAGTTGTTTCCGGGTTAAAATAATTTGTTGTTTACTGGTTAAAATAAGTTGTTACCAGGTTGAAATAAGTTAATACCATGTTAAAATAAGTTGTTAAGAGGTTAAGTTGTTAACAGGTAAAAATAAGTTGTTCACAGGTTAGAATAAGTTGTTAATGTGTCAAAATAAGTGGCTTATGTGTCAAAATAAGTTGTTAGCAGGTTAAAAAAGTTGTTAACAGGTTAACAAAAGTTGTTTCCAAGATAAAATAAGTTGATTCCAGGTTAAAATAAGTTGTTAACAGGTTAAAATAAGCTGTTACCAGGTTAAAATACGCTATTAACAGGTTAAAACAGGTTGTTAACATGACAAAATAAGCTGTTGACAGTCTAAAATAAGCTGTAAGCAGGTTAAAATCCTAAAAGGTGAAAGCAGAAATGTTCTATGTTGTAAGCCTCACCTTAACATGGACCAACTTTCCGAAGTCTATAAAAACTGTTGTAGGAAAAAGGAATATCTTAAGATGTAGTCTGCCAGCGAGAGAAGGACGTGAAAGATTTTTAGTATCTAGACAGAAACACGTAAAACACACACAAACACACACAAAAAAAACATACACATATACAAACACTAAAACATATACTCATATACACAAGCAAACACATTGCCAACCATACGTTTTTTGATATTCGTCACCTGTTCAATGTTTTCACTCATACCCAGTTCACACACACACACATAAACATATATATATATATATATATATATATATATATATATATATATATATATATATATATATATATATATATATATACACACAGCTCAAAGAGAAGATCCTATCCATAAAAGATTCATGGGTCCCTCTACCTCCCGAATCCTTCCTTCTGAATCCAATACTCGTATCTGGCATCACCCTGGAGTACTCACCAGACACCCAGGACAGCTCACCCTCCTCCCTACGTTTCAGAGGCGAGGGGGACTCACGTTTCACCCTCCCCCACTTCGCCAGCGCACGGCACACTGCACTAGGGCCAGAGGGGGGAGGGAGTGAGGGAGAGCAAACCTCGGCCATTCCTACACACTCACATTCCTGCCTTTCATCACCTCCCTCAAAGCCTAGCCGGCCTGACGACCTTGTGAACCTTCCCCTCTCCTTTATGGTGTCACGCAGAGGAAAAGGGATAGAAATAATATTTTCTACGTGGTATATATATATATATTCTCTCTCTCTCTCTCTCTCTCTCTCTCTCTCTCTCTCTCTCTCTCTCTCTCTCTCTCTCTCTCTCTCTCTCTCTCTCTCTCTCTCTCTCTCTCTCTCTCTCTCTCTCTCTCTCTCTCAATATCAATATATAAACTTATGGATATTTAAACACACACACACACGTGTATATATATATATATATATATATATATATATATATATATATATATATATATATATATATATATATATATATATATATTCCCTTTAAGAACTAAGTTAGCAGCGTAAGGGACGGTAGTGAGCAACGATGTGTTGTAAACAAACGTGTAAAGTGTTGTATCAATCTAAAGGTCGAAGTAAAGGTTGTGTATTCCAGGAGACATGACGTGGTACACTAAATGCGGCAGTTTTCATCGAATCATAAAACTTATGGAAGAAAAGTATAGGGTTGTAGATCATTAGCTGAGAAAATGGGCAAATTATATGGACATCAAACGTGAAAGTCGTGTCTATGTCTTTCCCAAGTAAAGATTGTCCAATTCGTATGTTATCTCATTTTCTTTTCTTACCATAAAGAATTAAACTCCTTAAAAAATATAGATGAAATGAGATCTGCCTCTGGCAATCAGGTTGAGCCGTCAGCCGCACACATCTTTCTTTCTCTTTTCTTTTTCCATCACATCAATTAGAAGATCATACTCGCTTATTCTATCTGATTCCCTCACAGGCTTTTGTCAGGTCTGGAATAGCGAGCGGTTGAAGGCAGAGGTACTGTGCCTCGTCGGTCAGTTGGTCTGTGAACACATCTGACGTATGGAAAAAACGCCCAGAGAGTTTTCCCTCGTCAGCTCTGTGTGCAAGAATAAAGACTCTCTCACTCCGGAGGTAAATCCCATACCTCGAGCACAATAGAAATATCACGGTGCATCAATCACTGATGAAAGGAGATTTCGAACTGAAATTGTTCAAAGAGTCATCAAGATTTCTCTCTAGGTGATCTTGCTTCCTTGTATACCACGTTGACGGGTTGACTGGTTGGTTGGTTGATTGGGTTTTCGGTCTATCAACTGACAAGGTTATTGAAACCATCAACCAACCGAAAAGAATAATCTTTAAGACCTTCTTCAGGTTATGAGGATATAATTCCCAAGACCACATACTCTCCCACTATTCACGTCGCCTATGTCATCTCCTCTTTGAATTTTTCTTTATGTTCTTTATGGAAAGAAAGAAAATACATCGATATGAAATAATGTTCCAAGAATCAAGCAAATATTTGTTCTCCTCCGGTACATTACAGTCCTCCCCCTTTTTCAGTTCTATTGTATCTCGTTCAAACAATGTTTATACCATTCTTGTCTTTTATATCTAGGGTTCTAAAACTGTGGGCCTTAGACCAATAGTGATTCATGGCCAATTTCCCAGTGGTCCACAGAAAGGTAAAGATATATCAGAACATGAAAATGTTACTTTTCCTTATTTCGTAATTTCAATAGTGTTACAGAGCGATAAGGGCACTGGTAACAAAGGATTTGTATCTTTTATAAATCTTAACACTATTACTATCTCCAGTAAGGGTTTGGGTAGCATTACTTGTTCATAACTGCGATTTGAGAACAGATATACTTTTGAATCTATACTGAAGATGGTTCAGAGACACACCAGGAGAGTCTCCAAGTGGTTCACATACATAAAAGGGTTTAAGAACCTTCCTTTGTTCTGTGTGCCTCCAGGCAAAACTTTTTGAAGGTTTAGATCTTCCTTTTTTTTGTCTGGGCTAATCCTGATCATTCTCTCGCATGATTAACATTCTTGAGTCCGTCTTTAAATTGGGAGATTCCTGAGACGTGTGTATGCCAAGTGTTTTTCTGAACCTATGTATTTTCAACCATTTAACTAACTCGTTTCTGTAAATCAAAAAACAAAATAGGAATGCCACCATTCATCTGAAAATCTCGGACAAAAAGAACGCGTTTTTTCCCACCCAATTCAATCCAATAAACGTGGGTTCCAAAACGCTTGATCACAATGATTTACATCCTCGTGGAACTCACTTCCCAGACGAGAGATAGAGGATCAGAACGCTTTGATCGTAATGTACGGTGGATTGGTTTAAAACCAATCACGGAGGAAATCCCTCCCTTTTTCCCCCTTTTCATGTTCCTCTCTGAGAAGAGTTAAGCCTGTTTTTTTCTTTTCTTCCATTACTTGAATGAGAGGAATTCTTATATCTATTTTCTTTAATCCTCTTCTGTGATAGCGATAAATATAGTATATAAGTCACCCAGGTTAAACCTTTTTCATTTTTCTAACTTCGGTGAAGAGATGTATCGAACACGTTTGCTTTCTCACACGGCAATATTTTCTGAAAGCTTAAGAATACACGGAATATTCATATGAATATCAGGGGTTATGAATACCAAAACCCACTTCTTACCAACAACAGTATTCTTATGGAGATATATAATATTGGGAGAAAATTGTATTACATGCAGAGAAAATACTTCCCATACTTCTGCTTATAAGAAGATTAGGAGGGGCCTGCATAGGCTCGAATCCTGGGCGCGGTAGACGGCCCACACCAAACCTAGGTGTTCATCCTGTCATCGGGTTTGATCAATAAATGGTACCTGGGTTAAGCTGAGATGTTTAGGCTCGTGTATACTCTCACACACGATTAAAGACACTATGTGTGTGTGTGTGTGTATATATATATATATATATATATATATATATATATATATATATATATATATATTTTTTTTTTTTTTTTTTTTGCCGCTGTCTCCCGCATTTGCGAGGTAGCGCAAATGTATAGAAACGGGCGGTGCAAAACATCAATCAAAAACACACACACACACACACACACACACACACACACACACACACACACACACACACACACAGACACACAGACACACACACAAACACACACAGACACACACACACACAATGTCGAATGGGCTCACTATCCCAGATCTAAAGATTATTTTACTGCAAGGCTCAATAGCTGAAACTATAGATTTTTAAAATCCCGTCCAGTTTTCTCTGCTTTTTATTTTTCTACAAGCCCCAAATTTCCCCGCTGACCCACAAACCTTGTTTTATAGGAACTTTCGCCTCGTTTTCCTCACCTTACACTGAGCCCCTACACCGTAAGATTTTCAAGTTTTTTTCGAAACGCACACACACACACACACACACATTCCACACACCGTCACGACCCCTCCCCGACAACGCTGGATCTCTCTCTCTCTCTCTCTCTCTCTCTCTCTCCCTCTCTCTCTCTCTCTCTCTCTCTCTCTCTCTCTCTCTCGTCTTCTGCAATCCCTCACGCTGTAGCTACAGAGCTTCTGCCCATTCAGCCAATCTGATGATCGTGTTTTATTGCCTTTTCTTTGCCCATCGTGCACGATACTTTCATCGAACCTCCGTGGGCGCTAAGTATGGAACCTTATGGTTGAGCTGACTGGACCAATTCCTCGGGCGATGCTTCTGTCTCTGCACCAGAGGTTGGTGGCGGCGGTGGCTGCGCGAGAGGTGGTCGAGATGGCGATCTCTTCAGTAGACAGATGGTAAAGGCGACAGCGAGTCAGCAATGTGACGGAGGAGGTGGGAGTAAGTCAGCAGATGGTAGAGACGGGAGGAAGCCAGCAGGTGGCGGATGTGGTAGGGAGTCAGCGGGTGCTGGCTGTAACAGGGAATCAGCAGAGCCTCCGTCATTGTTGGTTCGGGGAGAGAAGACAAAGGGAATGAAAAACGTGTACAGTCTCTTCTGGAATTCCTCTTATCCAGGTAATGGTTCAGACAACGTTTTCCCAGAGTACCTCAGCCACGAACTCAGGAAAATCCCTTAACTAGGCACGCAAAAAAAAAAGATGTAGACTACACTGTCTTGTTCGTGAAATTGATCTTATAATCCGCCGCTGAGACTAAAAAAAACGTTTGACGCAAACGTTAACTGAGGCTTTGAGCGAGAACCCAACCACCTCCCCCCCGCACACACACACACCACGCCATGATACAGTCGATGACAGGGGCACAGCGACGCTCCTACAGTATAGTTCCCTTGGGAAGGGCATCGCCGATACCGATACGACCCCACTACGGCGGAGGCAAAGCTGTAAACACATCACCAGACCTCACGGACAACACGGTGTATCTACCACCAAACACGAGTGCCAATCCAGCGGTGTCTCCCACCTCTCGTACCGTTAATCTACGTAGCCTTTCGCCGGAGTTGAGCTGCACGACGACAAGATAAACCGATAGAAGAGTTTCACTCCGTCCACACACATCTGGTATTGTTTACTCGTTATCTTCTTCTCCCACCTCAGGATGAAGAAAGAACTGGGTATTCAGAGAAAAGTATCTACCGATAGATAATTCTAATCTTCCATACACGTCACGGGTGTGGTGCTGGAAGTGTGAATTGTTGGGGGGAAAAGGGGTAATTCTTTTTTTTTTTTTTCAAAAGAAGGAACAGAGAAGGGGGCCAGGTGAGGATATTCCCTCAAAGGCCCAGTCCTCTGTTCTTAACGCTACCTCGCTAACACGGGAAAAGGCGAATAGTTTGAAAGAAAGAAATAAAGAAATACATATCAAGCAGTTTTCAATAGCTACATGTTGCGTTTGATGTAGCAATCGATTCGCCCCCACGCCCGTCACCCAATCACTGTTACTGATATCTTGTAAAACCTTAGTTGTCCGCTGCACGGACGTGAAAAGACCAGAGAGGTAACGATGTAAATGGATACGTCATGAGCCATGTAGGAACGAAAAAGAAAACGGCCATGGGCTAGCCGGAAAGGTCACGGGTAGAATATCCAGGGAGGCCATGGGCTACTTGGTAAGGTCGCGAACCAGCTTGAAATATCGTGGACAAGACGGGAAAGGTCACTGAGCCAGACGGGAAGGTCACGAACTCGCTGAAAAAAATGTCATGGACTCACGCAGGATAGCTCATGTGCCAGCTTAGATCGAATGACTCTAAAAATAAAACAGATGCTTAAGTTATAAGAACTAGCATATTCAATCGAACGTAAACTCACTCTGCTTATTCCTATTTTTCATCGTACTTGTTCGCCAGGAAGAGGCGAAGAACAAACTTATTCGCTCACGTTCTAATCTCCAGTGCAAATGCACCGAAACCACAGCTCCCTATACACACAACCAGGCCCTGCAACTACTGAGTCGTAACCCCTTCCTAAACATAAATCGCGAACGCCAGAACTTTCACCGCACCGGGTAAAAATGTCAAGACATTTTAAAATACAAGCAGAAAGGTCACGTTTCAATTACCGCTGACAGGTGCAACACAGCTGGGTATAAAGTAAACCCAACGACAGGCAGCTTCGTCTCGTTCTGTGTCACATGTACAGAGACAGGGATGCCACAGAAAATAATGATTGGGGCACAGTCTGGATATCCATGGCATTTTGAAATTCAGGGAGAATCATCGCTGAATAAAATAAACGCCAGGGAACAATGATTCTGCCAGTATGAAGGGGTTGAAAATCCTCTATGGAGAGGGGGAGGATCTGTCATTACTGTACGTTTGATTGAGACACTTCATATAATTCTTCAGATGCATCGAGGCAGATTTGAACAATAGTATCCAACACGATCATTAGACATGGATTCCTTGTCATCTTAGCGAAGTACGGGTTATAATACGTGCTGGCTTGTAATTTTGTTTTTATAAGTGAAACGTGAGTTCCTACTTCCGTAGATTTTATTGCAACTACGATTCTTTTTTTTTTTTTTATAATTAGTCAGAATAATGCATGTTCAGTCCCTTAAAGTCATGAGAAAAGTGCAACAGAACCTTAGGTTAGCCCGAGGTTTGTCTGAGAGGCTGAAGTGGTTCTAATAATATCCTAACCCCCCTTTTTAATCCCTAACACTCTCAAAGGACGCTTGCCAAACCCCTTGCCAAAAAAATTAACACGTCTCTTAGTCACACAGACACAGCTTCATCACCAGCCACCTGGCGAAATCTATATTTTTTGAAATGGTAATAAAATATGGGCTGACAAGTCCGTAGAATTACCAACCACGTAAGTGAATCTAGATAAAGTTTTGGATATGATTTTAATGAAATGTGGTTTCTTAAGTCTTTAGAGATTCATTTACGTTACCTATGTATGGGCTGGTAAATCTATATACTTTGTTAGTAACACTAACAAACTAGAAATCATACCATTGGTACATAATGTGCTACTCTCTCACAACACGTTAATATGAAGGACTTGGTCTATTTCAACAATACAGATTATTTATATGAGATTCAAGAGTATGAGTCAAGTTTCCATGGACACCACACATCTGGTGGCTATGAGCACGATTGTGCCAAGTGATATCTCTACGCAAGAGTCACTGAACATATTACCTACGAAGGGAAGGATGGCACTTCCAAGATATTCGTCAGCCATTCCCCTAAACCACGACACGTATATCGAGCAACCCTCTGCAGATGCTCGTGTCTTTATGTGTACGAATGGAGATTCACCGAGTAGGAATGGATATATTGCCCTCCTTATAAAAACGAAGACTTTTTCCTCAATTCATCGCTTATCCTTGCCTCATCCATCGTGAAGGTATTGTTCTTCCTGCTCCAGATTCATGGGATCCAATCCTGCTGTCGAGTGGGGTCCCTTATGACGACCCGGTGTCTGGGTGACTGAGGTCTTACCTTAAGCTTCCCTTGCGTACGGATCGGATTGGATTATAGAATCTAAGCTTATAAACCAAGCGCTGGAGCTTCTAAGGCTACTGAACGCTCTAAATTCAGTTTCCTCGCTTATGTCAGGTGATTCAGATGGCTTCTGTGCGCCTTGATCGTAGCCCATCTTGGAGGATGTAATTAAAATGATCAAACCTTAATTGCGCCGCAGTCTTCCAACACCAATTTTCTAAGGCACTTTTGAAGGCTAGGATAAAGATCTCATATTACACACTGGAGATAGATGGCTCGGTAAAATACTACACACTGGACATGGATGGCTCGGTAAAATAAGCTGCCGTTCCAATTTCTAAGCCTGACGCAAAAAAGATAAAAAGGTTTTTCTCATTCTAAAATTCGGGAGGATCATGCGAAACTTCTTGGGATGGATACTGGCTCATTATCTTTAACCTTTTCACAAACGAAACTTTAGAATTGAACATTCTCAACTTTGAAGTTCAGGGTAAAAGCAAAATGTTGGTGATACGATTCAAAAGACATAAATTCACTGCAGTGAAGAAGTAAAAAAATTGACCCAGTAAAGTGAAAAGATTCATCCAGTGCGCAGTTACCTAAAACCTTTTTATAGGATCCTACAGCCCTAGGCTGGGCTACTTCCAGTAGCAGAGTAAGGTGGACTCCTTTCCAGCGAGAAGTCCTTTTGACGAGTCCGTACTTCCAATGAAAAAGCCTTGCCAAAGGTGACTCTCCACACTCTTTTGTGACCTCATGCAGTCAGACTATGGCAACACCCAACTTCTGAACCCATGGTCCCGCCAAGTGGACGTGGACAACTTTCTGAGCGCTACAGGTAAAGTTAAAAATGGCACTCCTGGGGCACAAAAGTAACAGTAAAAGCGGTAGAGGTATACATGTAATAATTACGTATAGACCTTTACCGTCTTTATCGTTACGTGTTACGTAGAGAGCTGGGTGTGCACAGCGATAATACGCCATTCGCAAAACATAAGACGACAATGCGTTTAAAAGACCCTGCCATCGCCAAGGCCCCCTAACTTATTCATGATCTTTTATCTTAAAAACTTGCCCTGATTTATAGAATAATAAACGTCTGTTCTGTCCCAGCGAGCAATTTTCCTCCCACTACTACTCGTGGAGCGTCGAACCATGCATTACTGCAAGGTGACGTTCACGATGGCCGTGGAACCACTTTTGCGTCACGGGAGACTATTAATCTCGCCCTAATTTGCACCTGGTCTTAAACACTTGGGGGAGAGGGGGGGGGCGGCGAATGGCCTGCCTCGCTGGGAACTTGATGCGAGGCGCCTGGCGGTGCATTCTCCCAGCATCTACTGAAGGAACGAACGTTCCCCCCCCATCTCTTCCCAGCGTCTGGCTAACGTTCCCTCGTTGCGTCCGATTCAAGAATGAATTCGTGTGAACCTTTACAAAAATATGGCTGTTTCATGAAACGTGCTCGTCCTTCGAATATTCGCAGGTCATTACCAATCAACCCTGATCGCCATAATGCATATTACAATCTCTTCTTGACTCAAGAGTCGCGGCGGGAAAACACCGTTTCCAACCCGATGCCACAAATGGGCCTCAACACATCACCACACACGGAGCGGAGTAGGTGGCGTTCGCTGGACGGTCTCCGAGCATTTGGGTCGTCGTCCATCTCCTCACCTTTATTGCCGGAGACCCAACCACGGCTCGAGGAGGATCTCTCACCCAGAGGAACACCTCCGTGTGTGGGTTTTGTCGGCAGGAAAGAGCGCGAGGGAGGCAGGCGAACGCACGCAGCACAACCCTTGTCTTAAGACATTCGCGAAAGAGTAGAAACACCAAATAAAACGGGTAAAAGATATATATATATATACATAAAAACAGAGCATAAAGAGAGAAAGAGAGAGAGTACAGGTATCGGGAAACAATAAGACACAGAAATGGGGCAAACGCTGTTTCCAGGGGGGCACTCTGAACTCGGGGGGAAGTGTGTGGCAGCCCCACAAGTGGCAAGCGATGCTTTGGGTGTGGATGTGGTTGATGGGAACAACGGCTAATGGGTGGAACGGTGGTAGAGGAGGGAGGGAGGGAGGGAGGGAGTGTGGGTTGGTGGGTGGGAGGGATCCTCTTTACCTCTCTCGCAGTATAGCGAACGTTTCCAACGGGTGATCCGAGGCGGTCAGTCAGCTGTCCAGGACTGGCATTTATGAAGGAAGTTGTATTCAGGATGCCTTTAAACGCGATGTCCGTATGTGTGTGTGTGTGTGTGTGTGTGTGTGTGTGTGTGTGTGTGTGTGTGTGTGTGGATGTATATATATGTTTGCTTGTGCGTACGTGTACATACGAGGATCATATGTATGTGAATGTGTTTTTGACTACGTGTATATATGTGTCTGTGTGTATGGGTGATTGTATGCTTGTATTTACGTGTGTATGTGTGTGTGTGTGTGTGTGTGTGTGTGTGTGTGTGTGTGTGTGTTTGTGTGTGTGTGTGTGTGTGTGTGTGTGTGTGTGTGTGTGTGTGTGTGTGTGTGTGTGTGTGTGTGTGTGTGTGTGTGTGTACACAATGCCAAAAGCTATACTGTTTATTGAAAGTAGAATTAAATCCCTTTATACACTCCCCTCCCACGAGATCCAACACCACTAACGCAGCTACAAAAGCTGTCACATGCGACACATCTTCCGTGTAATGGTGTCTTGTGGATGAGACCCAGTTCCGCAATAAGGTATGAGGGGAGATTAAACCCATTACAAGAAGGATCTCTAACACAGATGAGGTGGCATTAACCACTCCACTCTGTCCTCCCTGTCGCTGCTACTACGTTGCCACTTACTAACTGTGAATTACCATGTTATTCAACGAGGACTCATCCGTACTGACAGGATTATAATCGCCAGTAAATGAATAAAGTGCAAAATATGGAGGCCATAAGTGCTTATAATGGCTTCAGATCCAATACAAAAGGGTCACTGTATTAGTAATGAGGTCATGTTTACTAATAGGGTATATAATCCCTCGCTGTGTGGCGTTTTGCATATTAATTTGGAGATTAAGCATACATTATTCAGGAGAATACACACACACACACACACACACATACATACATTATATACATATACATATATATATATATATATGTGTGTGTTTGTGTGTGCGTGTTATAGTACTCCACCTGCATGAGGTTATACCGCCTGGGAAAAATCCCCTTCGGCAAGATTGTATCAATGGGAGCGCAACTCGTCAAAGAACTTCTCACTCCAAACGAGTCCACATATCCCTGCTACTGCAAGCAGCGCAGTCTTGGGCTACAGGATTCTGTAGAAAGAGGTTCTTTAGTATTACCAGAACTCTACCCATACTCGAACCTCACACAACACGTCGTATATAACTTCAACCAACAACAACACAAAAGAACAACACCCTCCCGTCCTACATAACTGTAGTGGCAATAGATCACAACAAAGCATTTGACACAGTCTCCTTAGCTCATCCTGACACAAGGGATACCTGACTGGTACCACCCTTCACAGAAATGACAACAAGTGGTTGGCTAATTTCATAGCCGTCCACAGTGCCACGATCCCTCACAGTGGCTTCACCAAAAAAAAATACCCACTTACAACTGTATGATGGTGGTCTTTAAGGGGGCATTAGAGACGCTATCTAGTCTCCGCTCTCTCCACATCAACCATCCCTGCACTACACCGAGGCAACACATCGCAAGACCCTTCATGCTAACACGATCCAACAGCTACAACGGAGACACAAGACACTTGCTGCTCAGGTGCCTCTCTCTCTCTCTCTCTCTCTCTCTCTCTCTCTCTCTCTCTCTCTCTCTCTCTCTCTCTCTCTCTCTCTCTCTCACACACACACACACACATACACACATCATTATCCTTCTTGACATATGGTCCCGCCATGTGGACGTGGCATGCTTTCTGAGTGCTACAGGAGTATCATATAGATAGAAGGGACTCATATATATATATATATATATATATATATATATATATATATATATATATATATATATATATATATATATATATATGAGAAAGAGGTCTTGTAAAGCAGACTTCTGAGCTGTCACGTTTATATTCACCGCAACATTTGTTGAGATCATGGTAAAGATTAACTATACCCTTTTATTCATGAACTCGGCTTAGTTTTATGTGATCGTAAACTACGTGATGACGACGGCATGGTAGCGCCAACCGCCTGGCCCGGCTCTGGCCCAAAGAGCCTCAGTTCCTCCACATAAAGGAAAATAAAATCACCATAAGGGCCATGTTTATGAAGCATTCAGCCCGGCTGCTGAGGGACAGATGGGGCAACAATATTAAACGAGAAATGCCAGGGTGACACTGCCCTACAACCGCTGTGGTAGAAGGCACCGAGGCGAGACGTACATGTGAATACTCCATCACTGCTGGGACCAGATGCCACCATGGGTGGACGGGGGGCCCCAGTCCCACTGAGAGGGAAAGTTATGCTCTTCTGCGTTTGTACAGTGGAAGGTGGCAGCACCTCTTGCAGATCAGAGGAGACTGAGGAACGCGGAAGACTTCACGAACAGCCACTGATACCCAAGAGATGACAACTGAATATGAAGTACCTGGAGGAGAAACAGGCTCTGCTGCGAAGTGTGGCGAAATGACAGTGAAGATTCTGATGCAGGTGAGACCAAGTGGAACCCCTCTTGTTCCCTCAATACATGTAAATACCATCTCGGTAAAAATGCCGAAGTGGAAACGCAAACTGAACAATGGACCTCTGCATTTCGTCTTGTCTTGAATGCAGACTCGAGACAAAGAGTAACCGAGAGTTAATGTTGTGAAAAAGGGGGTCGCGTCTCATTTAAGAAGACCTGGTTCATCAACACGTTCGTGGTATCTCTCCCGAATATCGGAATATACATAGTCACACTGTTCAGCCACTGCCTTAAAACACTGTGACGTTTGCCTCAAGATCAAAAAAAGTTAAACTTTTGTGTGTTTTCCACCCGAAGAGCACGAAACAAAATGAAAAAAAAAGAAATATATATATATATATATAAAAGACCAGCACTATATTCATGTTTTAAAACGTGTAAAGTCTTTAAAGAGAAAAACCCGGAAAGGTCTGACTAGATTTTTAAGTAGATTTTTACCTGGTCGACATGGCAGCACAGAGCACACAAATAGGATAAAGGGATTAGCGTACCTCTGCTTTTAGCGTCCCACTAGGCGAGTGTTCGACCAAATGGAAGCTCCTCAACTCCAGGAGGAAAAGGTACAGCTGTTAAATTCATATGAAGATAAGAGAGATTTCCACCACATATAATTTCCACTGCCGTCTCTGATTTCTCCACACTTATGCTTGCTTTCTCTCTGCAACACACTCCCTCATATTACCCATTCCCCTCATTCTTTCCCCCACACCCCATTTTCCTCCTCGTTCTTTTACATTATCACATTCTCTTTGTCATCCTTTCCGCAAGCATTCCTTCACGTTTCCCCGTCTTCCTGTTCCTTATTTCATTCTGATATTCGGATCTCTCATTCTATCCATTCTCCTAACATCCCATATCAGTCTTAGCAAAATCCGTCTCCACACACACTGCAACTCTCACTGTCATCTTGTTACCCCAAGTCTCAGTGGCGTACATCACGGTTAACTGCAAAGGAAAACAAAGGAATTCAAACACCAACAGACAACTAGGTCCCTTTGTGGCTCTCTGTGATAGAGGAGGGGATCAGAAACACAGATTAGTGTGGTAAACGTAGAAAGGCATACAGGTAATTCAAAGATGAAAACCCGATAATTATCAATGTGACTAGTCAGGCGCCAATCATATCATTCGTGAACTTGAAGCCAAGTACTCATCACGTCTTCTCCTAAATGTGTTTGTAGTGCGGCTTTCAATCACTCTTATTGGTAAATCATTCCATGAGTTAATAATCCTACTGAAGGAGAGGAAGTTCTTCATCTCATTCGAGGTAAAAACGTTTGCCCAGGTCTTTGTATCCATTACCTCTTAATACCTGGTCTAACTTGAAGATTCTCCATGACCAACTAGTCTACCTCATCCAGGGCCTTACATGATCCCTCCCACGTCTTCATTCACTTTCAACAACTGCAAAATATACCTTCAGGTAATCGCATCCGCCCTCTGGATTTGATGTCAATCTCCCATCCTCATCTCCCATCGGCTCCCTTTCTCTTTTGTCCGCTGTTCCCCGTGCCTTCATGTCCCTCCGGCAGACACCACTGTAACAGCACCAGGGAACGAATCTAACCCACGCGTCATACAGTATGTTACAGGTGTCAACAAACAGTGCTGACATCTGCCCAGCGGGCCATAAAGTGCAGTCCATGCTCGCTCTGTCACCAACAGTGCGAAACTGATTCGAAGGTTCGACATTCCAGGTGATATATGAACACATCTGTTTTGGGTGTTGTTATATACTTCGTCTTGGATTTACTTGCATGCCTTGCGAGGAATCTTCACGCATGCTGTATAGAACTTGATTTGAAAGCATATTGTTATATCCTTTAGGTAAATGACATAGAAGAGAAGTGACCCCAGACAAATTCCTTGAGCATTTGCGGAATAGATTTCTCACAGACTGCTCGATCTCATATCTTCGCATGAAACGGTTTATCCCATGTGGTAAAGACAGCTTTGGTTGCTCAATGGAAGTAATCTTCCTTTGATATTAGCATATTAATTCATCTTTTTGATATTCTGACTACTTTGAAAATTTATGAAGGCTTAACGTTAGCTTGAACAATTTACAAGAAAGGTTTGAGTTGGTCGAAGAGACATATACAATTATCAGCGTCAACTTCAGCAGTAACAAAAAAAAATTATAAGGGTTCACATCGCCTTGAACATTTTCCAATCGTTCACTTGAAATGGATCAAATTACTTTTAGAACTTAGCAACTTATTTCAATCCAGGAATATATCATTTAGATGTTGCTCAAATTCAACACAGTGCAACTGATTTACACCAAACCTCAGCATAAGCTGGCTCATACCGTGTTCAAACTTTTTCTGATGACTCATAAAAAGCTTGGAAAAAAGACTATCTATTTGTGATACTAATTTGTATAAAAAACAAGGTGTACGTGATGCTAAAGAAACGAGGAAGTAAACTTTGATACCTGTAAGGGTACTAATAAAAATATATCATATATATATATATATATATATATATATATATATATATATATATATATATATATATATATATATATATATATATATGTATACATATATACATATATATATATCAGTGCATGTGTACCTGGCAGACAGAAGAGCGGGGAGGTAAAGGGCACATTTCTGAATAGGTAGTTTTGATGCAAAGGATGGATTCTTGATGTTGGGATGACCTGAATGCAAGTGAGGGGCTCTGCAGGAAATGAAGGCATAGCTATAGGGAGCATGATGGGATCGTGGGTGGAAATGGGAGAGAACCTATCGAAGTGAATGCTGAGGGAGGAGTGGTGTAGGAAATACACTATCTATGAAAGATAATGCTTACAAAAGTATACGAGGGAGGAGTGGTGTAGGAAATACACTACCTATGAAAGATAATGCTTGCTAAAGTATACGTGGGAGACCTGGGCTGGAAGTCTATGGGTATTAATTGTGTCATGTACAAATCGAGAGGCTTGAACAAGGAGAGCTTGTTGCATGTGAACGTGCTCAAAGGGATGGTTCAGTGTGTTGTCTGATCCATTTCCTCGAGCAGGCGTATGTAAGTAGTTTGTGGTGGTTTAGAAAAAAAAAAGAGAGAAATGATATATGGTACGAAAGAAGCGGTAGTGAAATACTATGGAAAAGTGGCCCACGTACAGAAAAAATGCGGAGAAACAGACAGACAGAGTGAAAGACACAGACAGACAGACTGACTGACAGACAGACAAACTTAGACCAAAGTGAATACATGTTTTCGCATTGGAATACAATCGTGAACCCGAGGAGAGGGACAATCGCATTTACAAACAAAATATATTGGTATTGTGAACGAAAACTCCTGTAATTCTTTATTGCCTATTGAGAGAGTTTCGGGTAGGAAATACACTTTACCGTGTAACGAAGGAAAAAGGTAAAACAGTAATTCCGGTAAAAATATTAATTGAACTGGTTCAGTATGTTACCCGATAGTTCTTTGACTTTACAGAATAAGAGTCTTAATTTTCGGGCTGGCTATAATTGTCTCTGTCACTCGCTACCTTTGTTTGGAATTATATATATATATATATATATATATATATATATATATATATATATATATATATATATATATATATATATATATATTGATATGTGTGTTTACATTCACCCTCAGGGCCGTAATCCCTTAACATAGATGACTTACTTCCAAGCGCCCCCTCTGCTACTGCCACCACTTCAACCTTGATCATTAAGAAGAAGAAAAAGAAGAAGAAAAAGAAGAGAAAAAAGAAGAAGGAGAAGAGAAGCAAGATGAAAAAAAAAGATACGCGTCTTTCTAAAGGGATGGAAACCAGAAAGCAGCTAGTATTCTTTACAAGACGTCCACACACGTGTAGATCTGGCTCTTTTGTTTCCAAGAATCCAGCTAAGGTTCATCTGCAGTACGCCACCCCCCTTGCTGTAGGGTATACTAGTTGCGGTGGTACTTCGAGAGCTTCTTCTGTATGGCGTCTGGGCTGATGCGTTTGAAGAACAATTGGAGGGTGTCTAATGCCCCTGTAACTCGTGTATTAAGGCATTCAAATGTAAGCTGTGGCTGTGAACAGTGTCTCATCATCTGCTGTGGTCCGTGTAAGACTCTGGTTCCTATGGTTTCTATTTATAGTTACAGTATAAACGTATAATGATGTTCCGCACGGTGTACACTGCATGTACAGCGATTTCACACAGGGAATGAGGGAGCAAATGCTGTCGTATGAAAATCTAACACGAGAACAAGTGCATTTACAGCGGATCATTCACATATGATGCTCTTATGAACGATAAAACCGAAAGATAATCTGATGCACTGAAACGAGAGGCAAGACTCATTTAGACTATCTGGTTCTCAGAATTTTCAGGTAATGGAATCATGATTTGTTCTCAAGTATGTAACCGGATCTCATTGAAGTCATTAATAATCCTGATCCTTTATGAGCTCATCGTATCTCAGGTTAAGTGGATGACCTTGGGGTTAATTTGATCGGTGAGTTGTGAGCCTTTCTTTCAGCGTTCATCTCATGGGTTCCGAGATCCTTTTCTTTAGAATTCGTTTTCTGTTTTTGGGTACACGTACATTGCATCTATTTCTGCTGTGTGACTTTATTCTGCGTCGTACACTGAATCAAAGATGATGTCGAGGGGGATCGAAGCTGTCAGGAAATATGTATATATATTTCTTCCTGAAAGAATGGGATTTATCTTACTGTTTTGACGTTCACGATACGACCATTCCCTTCCACTGAAGGGGATTAAACTCGTAGAGGAAGACGTGACGCATGCGATACGTTTATGGCTATTGTACCAAAAGGATATGTACTTCCTCCCCCATGCTGGGCTTTGAAAGGGTCAGACACATGGTTCTTGCCTCTGTGACCAGATCTATGTTACCAGAGCTTCGTATTTTGATTTTGGGTGAACATCACAATATAAAGATTCTAATCCTGTGATCCAAGTCGTTTGGGACCACTTCACAGCTGAGCAGTGAGAGTGTAGGGGGGTTATTAGCGCTTACTGGATTCCTTTGCTGCTTCAGTGTCCTGTACAGTTTCAAAATTCAGGAGGTATCTGAGAAAGATCTTGACTCATATCATGAACAATGACAAAGACTATCCTCCTAACTTGCTTACATTCAATAATCAAGGGGTCTAAGATGATGTCTATATGATCTTCTTATCCCAAATGCTGACTGGATGACGTAAATTTTTTTTTTTCAAGTTTAGATCACACGCTCGACTGTCAATTCTGAACTTCGTATCTCCTTACATGCTGGTAACTCTGTCATCTACATACTGCATCACTGTATTCTTTCGCTTCCTCCCCTCCTTCTCTTTACCTTACTCATATACATCTTCTTGAACGTCATTTCATCATCCATCGTTTCTGTATCTCTACGCCCCCGCCCTTGAGGCATTAGTCTATATTTTTTTTTTCTTTTAACCATCCCTTCCCTCCAGTCTACACTCTCCTCCTGCATCCTTTTTTTTTTTGGTCTCACTCTACCCATTCATCTTATCCCACATCCGAAACTTGGCATATCAATTTCCACAGTGTGAGCATCCCATGTTCATGCTCACACTACACATTAAAGTTTCGTCGCCCTACGCCATACTTTCACATACTAAGGTTTCCCACATTTGCATCATGGTGTCTCCTTCTGAATCTTCACATACACACACTCACGTCTTTCTTCCCCATCATTTCAGTTGGAGTTCTGCCTCTAGCTTATTTCTCAGCCCTTCATTTCCTCCAATATATCATGGACAGGTCAAAGTGCATTTGTCTGTGCTGGGAAATTTAGTTCCAATGTCCATAATAATCGCACCTGACCCATTGCTTTGAAGGTCACGCCAGGATGAATGATGGCTCCTGAAGGAAGAGTTGACATTTGCTGGTGAGATAAATTCAATCATCTGTCGCCCAAGGACATCTGCGATACGGGGCTACGTCTCGACCCACTTCGCACACTGTGTCAGGCAGGGAGAAGCCTACATCAGGGAGTATAGAGTCGAGGGTGTTGAAGCACCCTAGACTAATCCCCTCTTCTCCCTCCCTCCCTCGAGCAGACTGGCCTTTTGAAGTGGTGGGCAAGGGTTCTGAGCCTCTCCCACACTTACCCCTAACGACGTCCAGTCGTTTCCAGGCATCGAGAGCAGCGGGAAGTTAAGCTTAGGATGTGTTGTGTCCTTCGAGGACCCACCTGGAGGGAGGGACCTGCTGCAGAGGCTTCCCGCCATAAGCGATATTGATTTTCGGATACCTGGGCAGACGGGCGCTGCTGTACGGCGGAGGACGGCCTGTGGTGAGGCATGTCTTAGGGTATATCCCTTCTGCCTATCTACGAATGCACCAACGGCATACACAAGGAGAGGTCGGGAAAGCCTCTGGAAACAAAACAAAATTATCTCCTGGTCATCCATCGAACAACAAACCACTTTCAGGAGCATCTCTGGACGAAGGGGGAACCAGGACCGCTTTCTCCAGTAAGGCTTCAGTACCAGCGATCAACCAGACTCTCCTTTTTCTCGCAGAAAAGACAGAGGCAAACGGCCCAGTATACTTGTGAGGCACTGCCGTCATCTGGAAGATTCAGGTGCAAGACGAGGGCCCACGTGCTGCCAATGGACCAGACGAACCTAAAAACAATGATTAGAAAAAGCACGACCTCCCTCAATAGGCTCCTAAGAGACTAGTAGCGCGTTTTGGATAAAAAAAAGAAATAGAAAAGCTGCTTGTGTGAACTACATTGGATTATAAAATCTAGGCTTATTAGCCAAACACTGGAGCATTTAAGGGTATCCAGCTCTCTTAATAGATTCCTAAGAGACCAGTAGTGCATTTTGGCTGAAAAAAAGGAAAGCAGCTTGTGCGAACTGGATTGGATTATAAAATCTAGGCTTAATACAGAGAGCAGCTTGTGGATAAAGGCCCATACATCTTCGTAAATACGTTTAATGACATTCCTGTTATTTCCCAGAATATATGGAAATTCCTGGATTACACGCATCACATCCTCAGAGTTGAAGACGATTATTTAGAAGAAAGTTACGGTACATTTGGTATCTATCGTTCTTAGCTAGATGCCAAAATGTAGATTTAAGAACTCTCAGTACGCAACACAGTCATATAAACGCTTAACAAACATTGTACGCTACATACATGTAAACGTTTAAAACACTATGGGTATACAACGCACATATAAACGTTTGATAACTATGGGTCCACACAACACTCGTATATGTATATATATATATAAACGTAACAACCATAGCTACACAGTGCACACCTGTCTTACCCCACCTTTGGCTCTAAACCACTTATTCCTCCCTCTGTCTGTCAATACACTTGCCCTATTCCCTCTAAAAACACTTCGCTGTTTCCATCAGCCTTCCCCCTTCCTCGTTCCATACATCTTTAACACATTTCTGTTATTCCTTCCTATCAATGCTTTAAATTTGCTCTCTGAATCTTTTACCTCGTGGTGAATGTGTGTGTGTGTGTGTGTGTGTGTGTGTGTGTGTGTGTGTGTGTGTGTGTGTGTGTGTGTGTGTGTGTGTGTTGCACACAATTACGTCCTTCCATAAACCCTTCTTATCTCTCATCACATCGTTTTTCTTAATTTCTCCTCGCAAGGAGAAATTGAAATTGTATATATATATATATATATATATATATATATATATATATATATATATATATATATATATATATATATATATATATAGATATATATATATATATATATATATATATATATATATATATATATATATATATATATATAAATATATATATAAATATATATATATCTATATATATATATATATATATATATATATATATATATATATATATATATATATATATATATATATATATATATATATATCTCATTCTTAAGTTAATTTTCGTCCCAAGTCCTCTTTCTCAAAGATAACTTTCGTTATCTTTTATCAGTGTTACTTTGAGTACGGTTATATTCCTCTTTTCCAATTACTTTTTCCTTAACTCCATTGCTGTAGTCAGAGCAATCGCCGCAACCCATAGAATACACGTAACTACTCCACTAACTGACTTAAGCCTGCACAAATTAAGGGCATGAAAATAATGGCTTTGCTGTCCAACACTGAGACATTTCTATCGCGTCATAGGCCACAATAGCAGCAGCAGCGGCAGCATCAGGTCAGTATGTAGGACACGACACGAGGTGTCCACAAAGCAAATCTGAGCCATGGTTCGAGGTGTCCTGTCTCCTGGGGGGAGAAGCAATGTCATCTAACAACTCTTCCCACTTACCTCTAAAATTCCAAATCTCTTTCCTCCCTCCCTCAGTGTCTCTTCAGCCACACGTTGCTTGAGCCCCTTCCTGTACGAAAATGCTACTAGAACAGTCACAAAATCCGGTGTTTGATAAGGAAGGCTACAAATCTAAGCCAGCCTTCCAGCACGAACATATCTTCGTTGAGGAGGAAATCATCGTCTCTCGAGTTCTGCCTTGGGGGACGCTTGGAAGTGCATCCCTCTCTCTCTTCCTCTTGTGGCATCTGCAGCGCCGCTGAATTTGTGCATTTCATCACAGACGGATCTACACTTGAGCGGAATATTGCGCCGCAGCCCCTCCACTCTCCCCCTCTCTCTCTCTCCCCAGAATGTCGCTCACATTGCTGACTCCTTTACTTGTCCTATGAATGTTGCATTTACTGCAGATATTGCATCAGACAATACACGTATTGACTGGGCTTCCGGGCGCAGCAGCCCAGCCCCCCTCCTCCTTTCCTTCCTTCCTCACCCTCCCACAGTCTCTCTCTCTCTCTCTCTCTCTCTCTCTCTCTCTCTCTCTCTCTCTCTCTCTCTCTCTCTCTCTCTCTCTCGAACGCCTCTTCAGCAATCGTAAATTTTGTGGGAGGCGTCCCGCTACAGTTTCTCCAGAATTCACACACACACACACACACACACACACACACACACACACACACACACACACACACACACACATACAGACATACATGTATCAATCCATGTGTTCCAGAATGGTTCATGTATTGCCTTTCGTTCATATTTTAGTGTTCATGGTGTAAACACCACACACACGCCCCAGACCCCTGCGGGTACACTCAAATGCAATATTTGCTGGTCGAGAGTACGTGGATGCCATTGTCGTTCCCTCCGTTGCAAGAAAGTAAGGGGGAAGGTCAAAACTTATTATGGGGCCAACATGTCCTTGACCTGTGAACTCTTGGTAAACCCCCCACAGCACTGGACTGGACCAGCGGCTGAAGCAAGCGTCCGCGTCTAGCGATCACCAACTGCAATTCTTCTGTCAACCTTGTTGACGACCTAATATGAAAGCTTTTCCGCCACGAAAAATGCGATATGAATAGACAAGGAGATCTTACATTTCTCTCTCTCTCTCTCTCTCTCTCTCTCTCTCTCTCTCTCTCTCTCTCTCTCTCTCTCTCTCTCCCCTCCATCTACATGGCATTCGGCGAGTGATGAAAAGCCAACCTCCGGCGTTCTTGCTTCCTCGACAACGGACGAATAGAAGTCGTACAGCGTCGTTGAGAAACTTCTTACTCCCACAGGAGTCCAGCATTTCCCTGCTTCTGATTGGAGCGCACCCTGGAAGCTACAGGAGCCCCATAAATGGGATAAAAGGGACTGGATAACACAAACACACACACACACACACACACACACACACACACACACACACACACCCACACAACACACGAAGAAATACACAAAGGCCAACAAGTCTTGGAACATTCACTCAGAGGGAGGCCCTTGGGGCTGAGATTCATTATAACTTTAATAATGAGTTACACATGAAAACCGACATTGGCCAGTAGAAACTCGCGTCCTGAGAGACAAAGTTTGTTCCTGAAGGAGGTACGGTAGAAGGCGGAAGCCACTTTATGGCTACAACCCTTTTGTGTTCGTCCTCTGAAGACTAGCATCATATTCCGACGTTGATATTCATCTTCGTAAGTAATCATATCATTGGCCTCACTGTGTTGAGAGAAGAGTTTAATAAGCCATTCGAAAGTGACTTCGCTCGCCTCCACCGGTCTTTGCGACTATAACCACACCATTGGTCTTATGTTCATCAGCTGCAATATTCACGTACCAAGTCCAAATTATCATCTTCTATCTATTTTGTTATCTGCAGTGTTCATCGTAATTCTTACTCACACCGTCCCCGACCAGACTGACTTCCATTCTTGATCATGTGAGACACCATAGATAAAATAACGGGTCAAACATTTTTGAACGTAATTGAGCTTTAGAATCAAGACTCCAAAAACTTAGTTTACAAAGGGAACTGAATAGCCAAATGCATCCATACACTCGAAGAGAGAGAGAGAGAGAGAGAGAGAGAGAGAGAGAGAGAGAGAGAGAGAGAGAGAGAGAGAGAGAGAGAGAGAGAGAGAGAGAGAGAGCAAAGTATTCCCTAATTTCTTTTATACGTTTTTTTTTTTTAACTGATTCAGCAGCTTCAATGAACAGCAAGCAGTGGAAAGCTGCCAACCAACTTCATCAAATGAAATTCTGGTCAGAAACTCCTCGTCATGAATAAAAGTTACGCCTTTCACAGCTGTGCACCACCATGTTCCCTAAACATGTGTACGTACATTTACAAAACAGTGGGGAAATCAATTAAACACTGTATGTATATAGAAAGAATATTACATACACATGTTTATATGTATATATATTCCCCGACTCTGATCATCTGCGTCAACCCACTCACATCAGACCATACACGTCGATATAGCACACCTTCAAATATCTGGGGGGGGTCATGATTACGAGTCGAGAATAGTCTTGCGCGTGAATTCGCTCTTCGGTACTGATGATCCTATACAGCGTAGGTGAGAGACATCCAGATAGGAGATACGATAGTGGTATTGTTGATTCAGATTACGATTTTTATTTACCATCAAGAAAGCAAGACCCATGTAATGTTTAACTGTGCAGTACTGTACCAGTTTTTTGGTTTATGGGAGGTAGTGAGAATAGTACGCGTGAATGGGTAATCAATTCCCCGGCATATCCTTTTTTCTTTTTTTTCAGCGTTTAATTTGTGCATATTGAAGACCGCTCCACGGGGTAAATATCCTTATTGTCGCTTCATTTAAGGCCATCACGGCCGTAATTGTCGCCTCGTTAAATAGCGAATCAACCGTGAATTTGTTAACCGGCTTTTGTGTGGTCAACAGTCTGGCGTATTGCTGTCAATTGCCAAAATACACCGGAAGTTCAGGGCACATCGTTAGGCACGTAAATACATTGGAAGTTCAGGGCACGTCGTTAGGCAAACGAGCCCTTGCGATTGTGTTACAAAACGAGTGACGGATGGACGAACGTAACCTGTATAATGTGAATCGCACGCACCTGCTGCTACTGCCTCCCCATAACAAAAGTCCATGACAAGTAGAAGGTCGAGAGCAATACAGGAAAGTCACCTGAAGTGACCCATACTTGCGGGCTGAACGTAGATTGGCTTCATACGTCGGAGACGCGTTCTCTTTCAACCGCTTATACCTACACACACAAATGAAATCTCGCGGAGGTAATTTCGTGAAGTAGTTTAGGGGGGGAAACCCACACTGGCGATTCTTTCGAATGGAGTAACTTAGTCGCCTACTTTCTTTTTCTTTAAGGCCCTTTTGAAAGACGGCAACATGTTTTCTATTAAGACCTCCATTACCCATATTATACTTGGGTAATCTACCATACGCGAGGAAGTCGTCGGAGATTACCCGTAGCTATTGTGACAGCGCCATATCCTCGCCAGGAGGGAGAGAGAGAGAGAGAGAGAGAGAGAGAGAGAGAGAGAGAGAGAGAGAGAGAGAGAGAGAGAGAGAGAGAGAGAGAGAGAGCGGCGCTCTCCTCCTGCAGGATCTTTAGTGGCATTAAGAAATTGGTTGCATTATGGGAAAGAAAGAGACAGACATACACATCCAGGTATATAAGGCCTTATATACAGGAAGGTATACCGGTTTAATATATATATATATATATATATATATATATATATATATATATATATATATATATATATATATATATATATATACATATATATATATATATATATATATATATATATATATATATATATATATATATATATATATATATATATACATTTCAACGTATACATACATATACATACACAGACATATACATATACACACATGTACATATTCAGACTTGCTGCCTTCATCCATTCTCGTCGCCACCCCGTCACCGGACACCGCCTGAATGTGGTTACGTATCGAGTGAAAAGTCGCTTTTCGGCAAGGTTGTACCATCGCCAATGGACGACACGGCGTACAATCTCGTCGAAGAACTTCTCATCCCAAGATGAGTCCACCATACCCTTGCTAAAGAGTGTAGCGCAGCCTTGAAGCTACAGGAGCCCTTGATTTAAACAAAAAAAAATCCTGACCAAAAGTAGACCAAAAGATCATTTCTTTTTCCACTGCTACAATACACGTCCCTGAAGAACTCCCGCACCCGTGGCTTCCAATTATAAACGCTGTGTGGATACTGTATACCGTCGTTTCTGAATGCATTGCCTTGATCTGGATCTCAGCCTTTTGTCACCTGGTTATCATACACGACCTTGAGAAGACGGACGAGTCGTGTTGAAATACAACTGGAAAAAAAAAAAAATAGATACATATACTGACACGGATCATATATCTCAGGGGGGAAAGCCAGCCTTATATCATAGTCATATTTGGCTCTAAATTCATTTTGCCATGTTGGATATACATGTTAGACTCTAAATTCACATACGCTCTTGCAGACGCTAGTTAATATGCCCTATCACTGATCTTCGCCCATTCCTGAGAATGAGAAAGGACCGTCTACACTGACTGTAAACAATGCCAAATGAGACGTAACTGTCAGTGAGTGAGGAACGACTGTTTGCCCTAGTGAATGATGCCCTGAGCGAGGATGGGGAATATTTCATATCCCAGACATTCCTCATCATTACAACGCACACTTATCTACAATCAACAGTTTCCTAACTAGAAGGGTGTGTATTTACCACCATCTTCAGACATCCTGATCGCCAGAACTGCTTCCATAAAAAGGCTTTCTAAAGTGAGTGTGATCATTTCTTCTACAGTCGTGTTGGCGAGGGAGACAAGACTTCCTCAAATAAGATTACTTCGTTGTGTCTAATTGGAGCAGCAGCAACCCGCGAACGCCAGCCTTGACGTTCCCGTTTGGAAGCACACACTCCAAAGGAGGTATTGTGTGTGTGTGTGTGTGTGTGTGTGTGTGTGTGTGTGTGTGTGTGTGTGTGTGTGTGTGTGTGTGCTCCCCTGACCGTAATCACGTATTGTTGTTGAGCTGGATTCAGCGTCTGTTGGCGCGCGCTCTCTCTCATAGCTATTGTGGTAATTTCGTTCCCTTAACATTTGCACTGACGTGCGCTGTGCATCTGCCGCTACACCACAGATGGAGGTAGATGCTGTAATTCTGGAGGTCTACTTCATTTATTTCATGGTAACTGAGACGTGCGTTGGGTACCTGCATGCATGGAATGATTACCGATGGCAGGATGAACAGCTGCGTTGACTGTGGGCTGACTTGGCTAACTAGTTCGAGAGGATTTATTTCTTTTTTTTTCACTGTCATGAATCACAGTTTTTTAGAGAAGCTTCAGGTATGAATCTAAGCTTACTTACTTGTGTTTTAGGTAAGAAGCTGAGTTTACTTAAGTAAATCTGTGACTCACAAAGATTGCCATACACACACACACACACACACACACACACACACACACACACACACACACACACATATTACGAATACTAAAGTCTACTGATTACTCGTCTACAGGCACAGGCATGAATCAAACTGAAGGAAAAACATATCTTACTTCGTAATCAACACAACATGCAACCAACACAGCTACACAGGATATAATCGTGAAGACAGAGCATGTAATGCTCTCAAAGGAATACTTCATGGGAAATGGCAGTCAGGAACGATAGGCAATACTGACAAAGAGACAAAGAGGAGTAATTACGAACCGTTGGACGTAAAGAAAAAAAAAGAAAAGCATTAGGGAAGAGAAGAGTATTGGCAAAGGAATATAAATTGCTAGTGTAGGCACTGCACTGATGACAAAAGGGAGGAAGAGACGACCCGCAAAGTGGAATCAGGTTGAAAGAGCAATGAAGATGATGTATTCATGTCACTGACTCGGAGAGGAGAAAGGAAAGGGTTTGTGAATAGAGAAGAGCGAGCCTCACCGTTCGTTGTGAAGACGCAAAGCACCGAACTCAGTCAACGTGGAGAGGAGGAAAACACGAGAGAGAGAGAGAGAGAGAGAGAGAGAGAGAGAGAGAGAGAGAGAGAGAGAGAGAGAGAGAGAGAGAGAGAGAGAGAGAGAGAGAGAGAGAGAGAGAGAGAGAGAGAGAGAGGTGGGGAAAAAAAGGGGGGGGTACTGAAGGTTTCTGACTTTGAGCTGGACTGTATCTGATACTCTAAAGGCCTCATGAATGTACAGGGTAAAGGAATGAATCCTATGACGCAATATCACACGTCCATAGAGAACTGCTCGTGAATATACACACAGACACAGACGCAGACTGACTCTCTCTCTCTCTCTCTCCATCTCTCTCTCTCTCTCTCTCTCTCTCTCTCTCTCTCTCTCTCTCTCTATATATATATATATATATATATATATATATATATATATATATATATATATATATATATATATATATATTCTCGAAAGTATGCAGGCAAGAACGCTATCATTTTGAACTCCAGAAACGCAAATTATCCTGCCAAGTTAGTTCCTCCCGACTTCTGAGTTTACAAAACATCGATCTTGCCCCTGGGAGCCGTTGCCCAATTACCCAGAAGTTTGAGGCTCGTGCAATATGTTGGGCCCAAGTGACGGGCAAGATGGTCAAGGGAAGCACATTAATGTCGATTGAGAACATCTCTCAAGACCCAGCAATTCTGCAGTTGGTCTTAAACGTTTTGGCGGGGCGGGGGCTAAAGTTGACCTCGCTGCAGTTAGCAGAGGTCATCTCTCTCTCTCTCTCTCTCTCTCTCTCTCTCTCTCTCTCTCTCTCTCTCTCTCTCTCTCTCTCTCTCTATCTATCTATCTATCTATCTATCTATCTATCTGTCAGTCTCTCTCATGCGCTTGGTTCGTGGCCTTATTACGATGCGGACGTATCACACACACACACATACACACACACCTGCTTCTCGGCCACTGACTGGGTTCTTATTCACTACATTCAGTCGTCTTACCCATACACCACAGACAGAACGGCAGGCAAGTCTCAAAATATTTTCGCGTATCGATTCTGCCATATGCTTCCTCCAGACCAGCAAACACGTCGCTCGTTTCTCTCCCTTCTCCTTTAAACTTTCGCACGCACAAGACAAGACGCTACACTGCAGCGAGGGTCTGGCGAGTGCCTGCGTCAGTTCCTGCGGGGTGTTCGGTGCCAAAGTTTCTCACTCTTAAGCCCATCCACCCGAAGTAATGACCAAGTACCACAACCAGGTACTGCGACCAGGGACCGAGACCAGGTGCCACGACCAAGGACCAAGACCAGGAACCACGATCAGGGACCAAGACCAGGTACTACGACCAGGGACCAAGACCAGGTACCACGACCAAGGACCAAGACCAGGTACCACGACCAGGGACCAAGACCAGGTACTACGACCAGGGACCAAGACCAGGTACCACGACCAAGGACCAAGACCAGGAACCACGATCAGGGACCAAGACCAGATACTACGACCAGGGACCAAGACCAGGTACCACGACCAGGGACCAAGAGCAGGTACCACGACCAGGGACCAAGACCAGGTACCACGACCAGGGAACAAGACTAGATACTAGCCTCTCAAGGTGGAGCCAATTGACAGTAAATAAAGACATATTTCATGAGTATGATCGAATGGAAAATCAATTCTGAGATCAATGTCTGAGCGTATATGCAAATACATAGGTTCTATGTGCTTGTCTGTCGCCTCCCGCCTCTTAGAAGGCAGCGGCTGGACTAGACGACCAACGGCATCTTTAATGAAAAAGTACTTTAGGCCACGCGTTCGAATCCAGTTCTCTTACCGACAATTCATCGTTCTCTTCTCTCAGTGGCAAATCGTTGCTGTACCAGCTTGGGAAATAAACCACACACACACACTTACACACACACACACACACACACACACACACACACACACACACACACACACACACTGTCACACACACACACACACACACACACACACACACACACACACACACACACACTCACAAAATCTAAAGAATCCTACCTGTACAATAAAGACTTCTGTACGCCATTGTCCTGGTGGCAATACATTTCCACACTATTAATATAACACGAGTGTGTGAGAACACTGTCTCCCCCACACTCTGGCTGTAGATATACACATTGCCACTCGCGTGGACACACTTTATGATACCTGCATCTAAAAAGCGAAGTGTGTATCATATGTTGATGTCCCTGTTATTTGGGAAGTGATACACTTCGATAATATGTGCAGCACAACGTACGGCAGTGAATAATCTTCATGCTAAGCGATTCCTTAGTAACATATATATATATATATATATATATATATATATATATATATATATATATATATATATATATATATATATATATATATATATATATGACGTTAAGGCTTCTCCTGTAGTGGCCTTTAATGGTCTTGTAACCTCCGCTTTATTTCGTGCATTATCCAATTACCGCGACTGCTACGTGTTGCGAAGAGAAGATAACGTGGGTGTTATGGCAGGACGTGTTCCTCTGGCGTGGTATAACCTACCTCCGATCCTCTGTCCGTAGGGCCATCCAGAGCGCCTCTTGTACTTGGCTGTGTATAGGATGCAGTGAGAGAAATCCTGTCCTTATGCATATCAAAGTACCTCTGTACTTGGTCGTGCATGGAATGCAGTGACAGAGGTCCTGGCTTTTGATACATATATGAAGAGATTGTCTATAGCAGTGGGAGGTAAGTCTGTACGTACACCCTTACCACTAGAGTTGGAGTGGTGACATGGAGGATTCTTTATCCCTTCATATTTACCAAATGGCGTCCTAGCTTCGTCTCTTCGATGTATATCAACTGACTGTTATATTTCTCTCTTGTGTCTCCCCTGATGATGTGATTATTACACGAAAGTGCACTTGGGAACTTTTCGTGTTACACTTTCCCCGTGGACTCATAGGAATATATATATATATATATATATATATATATATATATATATATATATATATATATATATATATATATATATATATATTCCTCCCTCACTTTTATAGATACTCCTGTCTATCCGGCGGGTTAGGATGGGGATCCCGCGCATCGCCTCGGCGGAGCAACGAATGTGAAAGGAAAATTAAGTCTCTGACGATGGTATTCGCGTCCTTGAGGCCAGGGTCGATACCAGCACAAAAGACGCTCTGGAGTTAGGCTGGAGCCTTTGTGTCTTGCGGGGACGTTGGCTCCAGACGTAATCTACTTTAATTAAAAACGCAGTGAAAGAGTAACAGCGTCACGTATGCAGATGATCGAATAGGCCCGCACCATGCGCACCATGCGCCAATCAAACGGAGGAACCATGAAAAAAAAAGGAAGAGTATTTCTAGTCTCTGTATTGTCGATCGAAGGTTCCACGGCTCGGATGTAAAGACCTGGGCTGCATACAGTGCCATAATTTCAAGGTATGCATGCTGCCCCATAAGGGTGACATCAATTAGGGTACCCGATTTATGCTCGCATATATTTGCATATACATTTCTTATGCATGATTACCCAAGGACGAATGTCTACGCAAGAGTCCGAGTGTTACCCAGGACCTTCCTACATCCATGAGGCTGCGCTGCAGACAGTAACAAGGGAATTTAAACTCCTTTGGAGACACGAAGTTTTATCACGAGACTAGATCTACTGCCAGTGATACAGCCTCGCTAAAAGCGGCTTTATTCGTCGTATAACCTCCAGCAGGAGGAGTCCGGTACCTCATATATATATATATATATATATATATATTTATATGAGGGCGATTTTTACCATTGGCAACAGAAATTCTCACTCGTTGAAACTCATTGACAAGAACCTGCAACCCATTCTCAAATTACACACAAGAGGTTCTTGTATCAATTGAGAGGGAAGGTTAGGGATGTGTGTGTGAGAGAGAGAGAGAGAGAGAGAGAGAGAGAGAGAGAGAGAGAGAGAGAGAGAGTGTGTACTTGCTTAACTCCATACTTAAGAGAGAGTGGAGCATAGACAGACAAGAGAGAGAGACAAACAGACAGACAGAGAGACATATCATTCTCCAACATAAATCAACCCACATGATTACAAGAGGAAAATCTAATTTGCGCAGATTACCTTTCTTTCTTGAAAATGTAATGAGATCATGAATGCTATTTGATTACACCTCCCCGAATCTAACACATGAGAGAACGGTAGCGCACGAGGAGTTGATGTTGTATTCAACTATTTGAATACATATAGACAAAGATGTGGACGGACAAAAGGAAATCAATTTACCAGCGCCTATGGTTGTATATGTCTTTCTATCTATACATATTTCTATCTACCTATTAATCTGTCCATCTATCTATTGTATATATATCTATTAATCAATCTACCTCTCTATCTCTTTATCTTTCTATTCATCAGTCTATCTATCTGTCCTATCTGTCTGTTAGTCGGTCTATCTGTCTCTACCTCTCTCTTTCTGTCTCTGTGTGTGTGTCTCTCTCTCTTCTCAGGTAAGCAGCAGGTGACACACAGTTCTGTCTCGACCCTTCAGCCCACAGAATATTCCCGTCTCCTGTTTCCAATGATATTCTCGTTCCCCCTCCGGAATATTCCCCCGTTTCCCGTCCGCTGTTTCAAATAGTCGCTAGCGCCTGTGTTATGTGCATTCCTTTGAGATGGTCCATTTCAAGAACATCCTGAAAATAATCCTTCCTGACCTTTTGCTCTGACATTCCCAACTAGCAGCACGTTTTCTTTCCTCTCTCGTTTTCTTTTTTTTCCTCTCTGAATTTCTGAAGTTTCTTTGAGTTCGTAAAACAGGATCTTTGATGAGCTTATTTCTTCGCTAATTTTCACTCTCATTTGATGACGCATTTCATGATCCTTTTGATCTTGATTACGCAGTTTAAATTTCTTTTCTTCATCCAATTTTTGTAACATTTGTTCCTGTTTCTTTTCTGAGGCCCGAGTTTTTTTGTTGTTGTTTTTTTTCTCCTTCCTGATGGCCTGAGCTGATTCACCTTGTTCATCTGATTCTCTGTGACGAGAATATCATCATCTTAATACAGTCACCACCTAACAGATTCATTCAAAAATAGGTGTTCATGATAATCTACTCTGCTTGACTCCATTTTCACAAATTCCTAAATTGTCTGGCTCTGGTATCATTCTAAATGTGCACTTGACATTTGTAAATTGTCTGGCGCTGGTATTACACTATACATGCTCTTAACATTTCATTTTTGAAGAAAAGTTGCTGGATCCTCTCACATAACACTCCAGTTCGACTCTGTTCACTCCCTTAAGCTTCTTAAAGATCACAGCAAACCTCCTGTATCGTCAATCCGTCTGGGTCCCCTTGTAACACCATGCAATCCTGCTCGCTCTAAGTTTCCCCCCTCACGACTTTTGTGCATCATCTGCAAACACATTCAGGCATCAGTCCAGACTGCCCGTCAAGGCGCTCACATAGATCAAAAAAGAGTGACGGCCCCAAAAGAGGACCCCGAGGTAGAGGTGGTCGTCTTTAATGAAGACGGGGAGAAGGGCTTGGTCGTCCTTGTCTTTGTGCGCGCGCTTGAAAAGAAAACTGGACTGTGGTGTGCGCTTGAAAAGAAAACTGGACTGTGGTGTGCGCTTGAAAAGAAAACTGGACTGTCTCGGTAGGCGGTGGAGGAACCCCCGCGGTCTTGTCTTTATTGCTGGAAAAAAAAAAAAAAAGACCTGAAGGAGTCCAAAGAAGTTTGGAGGGAAAAGTCAAATTTTTCTCCCCTTTCCAAAGCAGAGAGGAAGCGTAAGGGTGCAATTACAATGCATTTCTTTGGTGGGAATTTCGCACTATTAGTACTTTCAGTGTATGTGTGCCTACGCGCGCGCGCGCGTGTGTGTGTGTGTGTGTGTGTGTGTGTGTGTGTGTGTGTGTGTGTGTGTGTGTTTATATAGTTTTTATATGTATGAGTGTTTATATGGCTTTATATATAATGTACAAGAGAACACAAAAGTGTTAGAATCGAACACACTGCAGTAAGAACGTCCGTATCATTTCGTCAGAAAGGCATTACACGATAACCAGATGAGGAAATACGTAGGTAAGATCTTCCTCTTTTCCCTCCAGTACGTTTGAGGAAATCATGGCCGAAGAAGATATTGCAGAGGCAAAGGAAATTACAACTGGAGACACTATTAAGTAACTGTGGCTTTTGTTATCCTCTGACCTTTTATGTTAAAAGTGGCTGAAGTGACGAGTCGATGATTCCCGAATGGCACGACTCCAATGACCGAGTTAATGTGGAACAAAATCAACTTTGGTGGCGAGACGCTACCACTGTTTTTCTTTTTCTTTCTGTTATACGTGTTCGCTCCTTACCCCGCGTGGGCTATTAAGTATCAGGAACAGATGACGCCCGAGCCTCAGGAACAAAGGAAAGCCTTGAGAACAAATGGCTGAGCGTGATGAACAGATGGCTGAGACTCGGGAACAGGTGGCTGAGCCTTAGGAACAGATGGCTGAGCCTGAGGAACAGATAGCTGAGCCTAAAGAACAGATGGCTGAGCCTGAGAAACAGATGGCTAAGCCTGAGGAACAGATTGATGAGCCTGATGAACAGATGGCTAAGCTCCAGGGACAGATGCTGAGCCTCAGGAACAAATGACTTAACTTCAAGAACATCCGGCGGAGCCATAGTGGAAGGAAACCCCTACTCACGTGGCTCCTTCCTCTGTTCCTTCATTTGGGAAGTGATACAGACTGGAAGGATTTCCAGTTCCACCCAGCTCCCCGACTCTTAACTACTATCGTCAGGAAATTGTGGTAGTTGGTCAAGGGATGATAGTTTGCTTGGTGATGAAGGAGGTCAACTCATGATAGAACCACCCCATCTGACGGTTCTTGTGCACTCACTGTGATGTAGCTTTTCTCACTTTCATTCGAGGTATAACACATCCGATGTTCAGACACGCCTGATGAAGACTTTAGGTCAGTAATGATGAAGCAGCTACGGCGTTTGCGTCTCAAGAATCAATACAGATAAAAGAGAAAGATAAAAGATAACGTCCTCGTTGAATTTAGCAATACGTACAACTCATTAATTATTAGTTCATACGAGGCATCTTTAATACTTCCTTTGTGTGTTAATGATAGGTATTGATAACGACAGGAAACATTATACACATAAACCTCTCTCTCTCTCTCTCTCTCTCTCTCTCTCTCTCTCTCTCTCTCTCTCTCTCTCTCTCTCTCCTATTTCTCTGCTTCTCTTGATGTAAATATAACAAAGACCAGAAATAGAAAAAAAATGACAGGAAACAACAAAAGCTTCCTGGAAGCAAATCTTTTATTCGCCAGGCGATTTAGTGGAGGGAAAAATCTTTTGAGATTACGGATTTTTCCGGAAGTGTTTGAATAATATTTTATATTCAGTACATCACCAGGAGATGTTTGAGTGTTCCGAGGCACCAGGAGAGAAAGTTTATGGTCTTGGGGGAGGAGGTTTAGTGCCTCAAGAAGACTTGGCCGGAGGGAAGATCTCCTCTCCTCCTTGTTGACATTCTCCTTCTGCGGGTATAGATCGTGGCTCTCTGTCGCATGGATCGCCCAGTCTATGCCTGGCAAGGGTGCTTATCATACATCGGCCCATCTTGAAGCATCGTAGTTTTTTCATCTCTGTTTTAATCTTTTTTCCTCTTCTTCTTCTTCTTCTTCTTCTTCTTCTTCTTCTTCTTCTTCCTCCTCCTCCTCCTCATCATCATCATCTTCTTCTTCTTCTTCTTCTTCTTCTTCTTCTTCTTCTTCTTCTTCCTCATCATCATCATCATCTTCTTCTTCTTCTTCTTCTTCTTCTTCTTCTTCTTCTTCTTCCTCATCATCATCATCATCATCATCATCATCATCTTCTTCTTCTTCTTCTTCTTCTTCTTCTTCCTCTTCTTCTTCTTCTTCTTCTTCCTCCACATCATCATCATCTTCTACTTCTTCTTCTTCTTCTTCTTCTTCTTCTTCTTCTTCTTCTTCTTCCTCATCTTCTTCTTCTTCTTCTTCCTCATCTTCTTCTTCTTCTTCTTCTTCTTCTTCTTCTTCTTCTTCTTCTTCTATCTTCGTAAAGAAATTTAAGTGTCGTAACTTTTCTTAAAAGATTCGTGTGTTTTCAAAATTTTTCCTAACCGAGATGGTATTTTCTAGTTGTTCCTTATGGTATCAGGGAACGAGAGAGAGGGAGAGGGAGGGAGGGAGAAATACACCTTTATTTTGGTATCAACGAAACTGTATCGTACCCACGGCAAAGCCAGGACTTCGCCTATGTCAAAAGGACCCTCATCACTGGAGGCAAAAACACCGCCAACCCGGTATAAAAACGGTAGCCAATTCTCCCCTCCGTTGGCGTTGGAGCTTAAAGAAAAAACAGCGCACCAGACCGACGTACCAGAACTGATCCTTGAACGAAATTGAATCTTCTCCCCCCGAATGCATCTGTGGCGGAGGAGGCTGCTGCTGCTGATGCTGTTGTTGCATCGAGGCAAAAAGATATGTCGGCAGCAGGCAACGAGCTCCACATGATCGCATTTGCTTCCAGCGGAAAATGGGAGGTTGTCTGTATGTATGTTCGCAGTAACCGTACCGCGCCTATGGATCTATAATAGCGTCCGTCACAAACCCCACAGCTTCTACAGGCAATGGAATGAAAAGAACAACACATCTGTTCACTATGAGGTGCGCAGCTACATTACACTGTTGGTTGGGAAAGGCATTCCCCGCCCCCACACCTCTTGCCAGACGCAGGTCTATTACAAGCTTATGAATAATGCGCAGCATTGCGATGCACAAGGGCAACTAAACTGCCCGGAAGAGGTTCGGGGTCTTGCATCCGCTGGTATCAACAGGGATGCGCAAAAGTCGACAAGCAATTCTAGCGATAAAAGTACAAGCCAGAGAGAGAGAGAGAGAGAGAGAGAGAGAGAGAGAGAGAGAGAGAGAGAGAGAGAGAGGGGGGGGGGGGGGGGGGAGCCACAAGCTTACCTCCGCTGAAGCTACAGGTTCTTATCTTCTACGATCACTGAACCAAAATCTTTGGCATAATTGCCATCAACCAAATCCACAGCCTTGCATCTCTTGACAGTCATGGTCCAACAAAGATCAAGTCATCTGCTGGGAATGAGCGAGTTCGTAACGTTCCCCTCACTAACAACAAAGAGGATCATTCTACAACTACGAATCAGTTCGTAGGATGGTGTCCTTAACTACCCATAGAAACGTCTTTGGTGTTTACAGCGGACTGGCTAGAGCACTGAGGACATCTGGTCCTCATGGAAGAAAAGCATTTCTTCCTTCGTTCTACCATCCTTCCCCTCTTTCCTCATCCTCTTATCGTTCCCCAAATCGCAACATCTGACAACCCTGCCCCGGAATGCCTAGAAGTGCTTGAGGTTGTAAACCACCACAGAGCCCCCTAGGGCAAGAGAAGGCGAGCGGCAGTTTTCTTGCGGAGCCTCGGGCAACCGAGAAGTTATCTGGAGGCAAGATGCATAAATAACCTACTTGCGAGGAGGGAAAGTTTATATTGGGGGGGGTTTGAGAATGCTGAGCTCCTGATCCAGTTGGGGAACTCCTCTGTCAGAAAGAAAGCTCAGATGTTGCTATAGGCCTTAAGAAACCAAGAACGTCAGGCTTCTGGGGAAAATGAAACTGGCTGTAAATCCCAGATACCACAAGAGACTGGAAGGCTGAACACTCACCAGACCTCAGGAATGCTGAGCATGGCTGGAACTCGGATGGGCTGCGCCCTATGATCATGGGAAAATATGAGTGTAGGTTGACCCTAAAGGACACGAGAGTGACTAGATCCACTATGATACCAGGAGTGGCTAGCTCTTGGTGTAACAACGAAGGACTAGACTTGAATGAAAGGAAATACATAGATCTTTAAGGAGCTATGAGTGGCTAAACCCTTGGAAACCTTAGGGAAGATATGCCTTTGAGGAGCTGGGAATAACTGGGTGTTGGGAAGCTGAGTGTAGCAAGATCATGGGGAGCTAAAGGAGGCCAGAAACTGGAGACACAAAGAGTCACTTGAGCCTTTTGAGGGTTAAGGAGTCGCCAGACTCAGTGTGAACTGAAAGTGCACCGAAATAGACAAAATTCTTTAGAACCAAAGAGTAGCAAGTCTTTTGGGCGATTACAGGAGAAAACAGAACCTGCGAAACACAAGGAAAGATACGAGTGCATGACCATGGAAAAGAGATCTTATATCCTAAGAAAATTAGAGCAGCTATACCGCATAACAGCCTAAAAGAGTTGAAAACTGGAGGACCTAGACTATTTATATACCTCACTGGTGCTGAGAGCACGTAGATGATGAGATAATGTGGCATACCGAACTCCTGGGTTACGACTATGCGTCTCCTCAGCTGCCAGTACAGTCTGTGAGACGTACCTGAGGATGGTGGACTGTGGTTTCGTTACATTATATACATGACAGCTGGATATTGGATGCATGCAAATTAGGACACTGTACGTCAGGAATATAATATGCCCATTTGTCGTCCACTGTCTTAGTCTTCAAGTACCATATAAGTCCCTTTCACCCCATTAACGTCTCTTGATGATATGAACCACATCTCTCATTCTGATTCATACTGGGGTTGTAGGCCAGTGGGATGGCGTGCAATGATAGCCAGTGGTTAGCTCTCTGTCCATACCTTAGGAAGTGTGTCTATGGGTGTACCATCTGTCCCGAAAACGTAGAAGCGGTTCAGGAATCTTGAAAAATCTAAATGAATAGATTTTGATTCACAGTACGACATTTTTTCGTCATCAACATGCCTTGCTTATCCGACTGGATCGAGCGTCCCTAAATGTTTGCTCTGATCACAACCTCACGGGTACATCCTCAATCTGTCTCCTATTTTTCTTGCTAATATCATTCCTCTCTTTCCCTCTCTGCCTTCGTAACATGGGTTCACCGAGATACCTGGCAAGCGGGAGTGAAGAAAAAACTCGATAAGGGCTACCTCTCCTCCTCTCCAAAATTCATAGCAGATGGAAGAGGCAGAGGCGAAGCATCGCTGGACGCGTCTTTCCTCTCTACTCTGTATTGATTCACTGCTCCGGTAACCACCACGTCTTCTACTACTACTACTACTACAGGCACACGAGAAAAAGCGATCATCACTGCAAGATCGGCTTTTCTTGCCGGGCGTAGCAAGGAGGAACTAATGTCGGCAACTGGAAATCATTTTCCCAGAAACCTGAGATATCGTTCCCTTAGGTTTTCTTGAGATATCGCTCACTTAGTTGTTTGAGATATCGCTCGCTTGGTCTATTGACAGATCGCTCGCTTAGTTCTTTTTTTTCATCATCAGTCTCTTTTCTGTTTTGCTACTCGATGATATAAGATCAAGGATTACTTTACGGAAAAGAGGGAAGTTGGCGAGTACAATCATCCTATCTGGAGACGCTGTGTCGTCTCTGAAGTCAATCATGGAGGATCTTTTCAGATCCCAGGAGACAGAGTCAAACCTTTATACAATCAGGATCACTGCAGCTCCCCTACCAACTAAGCTCTCAGACGTGGAAGGTAAAGTGTTAGACACAGCATAGCGTTAACTACTACATCACAGAACTCAGAAGATCTGATTCTCATTGGGTGGTAAAGTCTGCCACCGACTAGATAAATAAGATAGGAGTAGATGCTGTACAAAGATACCCAGATTAATGTTTAAATGTGTGGTATTATCACTACAGGGTATGTGGCATAGGTTATCCAACAGTAAGTCGGTAAGAAACCATAGAAAGAGGATGTTCTCACTCATATTTCGCATTCATACGCTAGATACCACAGAACTACTACGGAACGCAATGACTACCATCCCACACAATATATATACATATATATATATATATATATATATATATATATATATATATATATATATATATATATATATATATATATATATTATATATATATATATATATATATATATATATATATATATATATATATATATATATATATATATACATGTATATATATATTTTTACAAGGGGGAAGATCTGATGTCGTTTCTCCGTTGCATATTTAATGTGTCCTTTTACCGTGGTGGTCAGTAATTTTCGTGGGAATTTTTTCGTGGTGAAATGTGGTACGGTGATATTGTGGGCAATATATCTGGTGGCGGGGAGGCTGTCGCCCTGCTTTCCCTCGATACACAATTTCTTTTTTTTTTTTTTCTTTTTTCTAAACACGAAATCGACGTCGCACTGCACGCCATCATCGTCCCAGCCAGTGTTTTATGCAAGCCTCGTGCATCACAGTCATACGACAAGAGACCGTGTGAGGAAGGGAGGGAGGGAGAGGCATGCATGGAGGAGAGAGAGAGAGAGAGAGAGAGAGAGAGAGAGAGAGAGAGAGAGAGAGAGAGAGAGAGAGAGAGAGAGAGAGAGAAATTCTCTTTTTTTCATTAACCAATAATCTCAGATCAGAGGACCTAAGTCCTTCGTTGGATGATAAAAGAGTCTCATGAAAAATTAGTATTAGCCTCTTCTCCCTTTGCTCTGAGCATAAGACGTCCTCTGCCTCCACGAGAGAGTAAACTCCAGAGGTGCCCTTAACCCTATGAGTTCAGGGCACCCGATGAACTCCTCATGGACCTATTCAATACCCCATTATGGAACCAATTACACAACAATTTTGTGGATAATGTCCAATTATACATCAATTTTATGGATAGTCTGTTATTCAAGATCCCATTATGGAAGTCGTTATTCATGATCCCATTATGGAAGTCGTTATTCATGATCCCATTATGAGAGTCGTCACTCATGACCCCATTATGGGAGTCGTTATTCAAGACACGAAAAATAAAGATTTGCTGTCTAGGACTTCGCCACTCGTCCATCTTTATTCACAATCCCTTCGGAGTTTCAATTATTCCTGCACAAGGAATCGTCATGTACGTCATTCACATGACACCTCTGCGCTTCATTCAAGTCCCACGTCGGTACTCATAATTCACGAACGACTGAGCTACTACTCAACGAACGCCCTCATATTTGATCAGGATGAAAAATGAAAATGACTCGTTGAACGACGTAAAACGAGGAGAGCTTGGTAACCCAATTCTCAAGCTCCTTAAAGCACAATCATAATATATATATATATATATATATATATATATATATATATATATATATATATATATATATATATACCTCCACCGACCTGCCCATAATTCATGAGCGATTCTGACGTCAAGGTAAGCAAATGGCAACGACATATTGACTTGTGATCGCAAACAGGGTTGTAATAACTGATGTAATGTTTGTTCGAAGACTTTTGCGACCTCATAGTTGTCTGGTATATATATATATATATATATATATATATATATATATATATATATATATATATATATATATATATATATATATATATATATATTTTTTTTTTTTTCATACTATTCGCCATTTCCCGCGATAGCGAGGTAGCGTTAAGAACAGAGGACTGGGCCTTTGAGGGAATATCCTCACCTGGCCCTCTTCTCTGTTCCTTCTTTTGGAAAATTAAAAAAAAAAACGAGAGGGGAGGATTTCCAGCCCCCCGCTTCCTTCCCTTTTAGTCGCCTTCTACGACACGCAGGGAATACGTGGGAAGTATTCTTTCTCCCCTATCCCCAGGGAATATATATATATATATATATATATATATATATATATATATATATATATATATATATATATATATATATATATATATATATATATATATTACTCTTCTGATCATGACATTTACTTTGAGCCATTCAAAGCCAGTTGTATTAGAGGCCTAGATATCGAGAGATGCAGATGAACAATAGAGATAGAAAGGGATTGAGGACGAGGGTAAAGCAAAAGAAAAGGAAGGGAAGAAGAAGAAGAAGAAGAAGAAGAAGAAGAAGAAGAAGAAGAAGAAGAAGAAGAAGAGGAAGAAAAAGAAGAAGTAGAAGAAGAAGAAGAAGAAGAAGAAGAAGAAGAAGAAGAAGAAGAAGAAGAAGAAGAAGAAGAAGAAAAAGAAGAGGAAGAAGGAGAAGAAGAAGAAGAAGAAGAAGAAGAAGAAGAAGAAGAAGAAGAAGAAGAAGAAGAAGGATACGGAAAGATGGGAGGACAGAATTTCTGAATATTTCTTGTAACCAGTTGCAGAATTTCGCCAAAAAAGTCTTGATCATTTTCACGAGAGCAGAAAAGTGGTAATGAATTACACTGTGCAGCCATCTGATGGTCTGTCTCGAATACTAGATTCCATTGACTCGTATCTTGAATGTAATTTCAGAAGTAATTTCAGGCTGGCCATGGTGAAAGTGAAGTAATTCCTTCATAACATAAAAGTGAAAGTGAAGTAACTCCTCCACGTCGTAAAAGTAATCTCCCTCAATAAGTTACCCGACTGAAAATGGTGCCAGTGAAATTACATTATTCATATCATGAAAGTAATTTCAGAAAAAAAAAATTGTCCGACTGAAAATATTACAAAAAAAGTTTGTGAAAAAAAAAGAAAAATGCTTCAGTTGTTCCCTTCTCATTTCATCTTACTGTTCCAGATCGTCCATTTTTCAATACTTAACATCCTTCTGGTGTTGATCTGGAAATCCTTTTTCCAGCAGTATTCTCGGGGTCGGTCCACGACGGCCTCGTTCGCCATCGTCAACAAGAGTGCGTCGGTCGAATCGGACAACCAAATAGACAAACGATAGATCATGAACATTACCCTTGTGGTAATCCCGCTACATGTGATGGAAAGTGAGTGAAATACTGCCTCGAATTCCGTCTTTGCTCTGATTCAAATTCAAACGTATACTTACAGTGATAAAACCCTAAATATAAGGATAATTTGTGATTTATATCTTTTTTTTTCCACACGTGTACTAATTTCTTCTAACATGTCCAATTGTAATGAATTATCTCCTTTCTAGAAACTATCGAGCGAAATCGAGACCTAATATATATATATATATATATATATATATATATATATATATATATATATATATATATATATATATATATATATATATATATATATAATATATTTATCCCTCGTACGCTTTTCTCCTCTAAGCAGCATCATGTCCTCCAAACGTATCCTACCGCAATCGTTATATTCCTACGCATCCTGTCACTCCCTCCTCATCCTGCCACACATCCTTACACATACACAGTTCCTCTCATTCATCCCTCTTCCCCGCCTCACCTCTCATCCTCCACGTGTCCACACAGACTTCACTCACCTCCCCCCATCCACCCAACCTCCCCAAAGATACATTTCTTTTTCTCATTTCAGCTTTCAGCATCTGACGCTCCTCGTACTACATGTTCAGCTTCGGAGATCAAATGTCTGGAGGAGGAGGCTCCGGACCCGACAGGAGAGCAGAGCAGCATAAAGATTTAATTGGAGAGACATTTTACATCTCAGTGGTTATGAGGAAATCACAGTCTCCTCTAACAACTGAATAGGAGTGAACCAAAGTCGTGTTTATGAGGGACTTGACCGTAGGTTTTTCGAAGGGACTTGACACTGTTTTGCAGACTGAAATTGAATTCGGACCAAAGGAAATACATTTCTTCCTCTGTTCCAAAACTTTAAGACATGGATAGAATTCGTGTTAGATAAGCTTTATCATTTCTTTCAGTTTGCTCCTTGTCTGGCGTAGGTTCATTGATCTGTGTCTGAATCCAGTTCCAGTGGGAATAACAAGAAGCACAAAATTGGGAATCGGGTTGGAATCCTCGTGTTCAGTCTTTGAGGTCAGACTGGGAGAGGCGATGAGTCGGGATGGATTTGGCCTTACAGAACTTCCCTGTTTGAGGAAAGGTTGATCGAGTGCCCTATACACAAACGAACCATATCCTTTGCACGATCAGAGAATCTTTGGCATCGGATCAAAGCATCTATATGTTTAGAGAAGGATACATGGCATCGGACCAAAGCATCTATATGTTTAGAGAAGGATATATACTTGTGTAATGTGGGGACTTAGAGAAAACAATACAGTGCGACAGGTTGAATTCTGTCGAGTGATGAAAAATACAGAGCCCTCAATTGAGAGAGGCAAATGAAAATAAAATTAGAAATAAAGCGGGTTTTTCGAACCATGAAATCTGACTGTGTTTCGTCTGCTCTGCTGGAAAATTTTATCCACATCTCATTCACAGAAGCGGTTGTAATGAGACGACACGCAGCCCGAGCAAGGAAAGACGAAGGGGATATGGAAGAAGCGGAGGAATGAAAAACTAAATGATCGACGCGGGTTATTTGACGAGATAAAGATCGTTGACCAAAAAGAAGTGAAAACGAATAAGGACCCAAGACGGATTCCTGAGGAACACCACTGTTGACAGAAAAAAACTAAAATGAGGGATTGATCCATCTACAAATTACGAAAATGGTATAGTAAGAAGACAGCTTGATAGAAGAGAACTGAGGGAGGGAGGAGAGCCGTTAGAAGGTTGCAAATAAGAGCCTAATGCCACACCATTCTTAATGCCCCTAAGATACGAAGCCTTACAATATATAATTCCTAAATGCCTCTGAGAGATAAGGTAAACATACATGAGAAGTATAGCAAAGGATATCTCTCAAAGTCTCCTAAGGTCTGGTGATCGAAGAGAAAGACATTTGAAATGTTTATAGGAAACAGTGAAAAGTCAACCTAACATTAAGTCAGGTCTTTTTTATAAGAAAGAAAACAAACTACTTCTACTAATTTGTAGGAAAAGTATCATTAATTAAATAAAAAACATCCTGATACAAGACTATTCTTCGTCCTTTTCTACTTTTGTGACATTTTTAAAAGCACTACAAAATTTTGCCTTCATGGAGACTATAATCCAGAAGCCACAAAGCGTTCCAGTTAGGGCAAACGAATTGCGACACATAACATACACACATAATACCTGACAAATTATGGAAAATAAAAGCCATAATCACTTAGCATACTAACCTCGTTCAGCGACAAATAGAGGTATTCATATTTCCTCAGGAGGCAAATTAGTGGACGGAAGATTCATACGAAAAACGTGGCGTTCTTATAACACTGATGGGGGGGCGCCAGACGCTCATAACCTACATAGTAGCCAAGATGACCTGCCGCCACTTATGTCGTTAGTATAACAAAAGGACATGGGTGATAAATTCGACGTCTGGATGGCTATAGGTTTCATTTCCCCCGTGGACTCATAGGAATACCTTGATCACGCGCAAAATTGTGATCCTTTCCATCATAGGAATATATATATATATATATATATATATATATATATATATATATATATATATATATATATATATATATATATATATATATATATATATATATATGTGTGTGTGTGTGTGTGTGTGTGTGTGTGTGGAATATCACACTGATAATTCGTGCTGGACGTAAAGGGGAGAGAGGGTGGTTGCTCAATAGTCACTGTGTTGGTAAAGAGGACTAGAATAGATGAGCAAAATAGACCTTCTAAGTTTAAAGAGATCAGGAAAGCCTGAGGATTCTATTTCGTCTAGATATTGATCATATAAACAACAACTGAATAAATAAAGACAGGGGCAATAAACGATAGAAATTAAGGATAAATGGGAGACATATGGCGGAGTCGTTGGCAAGATGCTTTGCATACGATCCTATTCAGAAAGTAAGTGAGGGATTCCACACACACACACTCCCAATACCATTGTCATTAAAGCTACTTAAGCCACAGGCAAGTGGGTATACCAGAGATTCCCCTTGCGTGTCTTTCCTCACGTCAGTGCGATCGAGGATCATTAAGAAACAAATTCAGTCTATTGCCAGAAGGTCAATATACACAATGAGAGTATGTATGGTCTTAGAATTGACCTTGGACACCTGTAGGAAGAGGTTCAAGTTATTGCAACTGATATCTATAATGAGGTTGATGGCTTTATTGAGGTTCGTTTCCCAGTGCTTGATACATTCAAACCGAAAATTACATGCCAGTCGGTAAACGACTAAGCAATTCATATGTGAATTCATATTATCTGGGAGATAATACAGTACTGTAAAATGGACCTTGTGATGCTTTGAATTTTTCTCCCCCACTATGGCGTTGTCGCTTTGGCCGGAACCTTCATCCCACGCCCTGCACCCTAGGTTTCGCCCTACATCCCCAGCAATTACCCCACACCCTTACCCTTCACTCTACATCACAACCTTCATCTCGAAACTCTGCTAACCTTCACCCCATTTTCTTCATCGTTTCATATGTAAAAACAATAGATACACAATTTTTTTTTTTCAGTAGCCAAATCATGAAATGTAATCTTTAAAATCATCCAAAAATGATGGACAAAGGATTTCATTTCACGCATCAATATCAGTTATAAAATATTTTGTTATATACGTCAGGAAAATGGGTCAATCTAATTTACGTCCCACAGAAATACATACTAAAAATTCCGAACAGTGGTTCGTGGTCTTTTTACTACATTTCATGGTGAATAAACATCTTAAATCTAAGCCTATTATGGTAATCAGCCCTTTACCTTTTACGTGCCTCTTTGGTGTTATGGGTAATCCACGGGTGTGGGTTCGATCCCCGGCGCAGACAGACGTCCCACAGTTCACCCAGCGGTTCATCCTTATCTGGTTGGTAGATAAATGGATACCAATATAGGCTGGGGTTAAAGCACCACAGCTGTGAGAGGTCTGGCCAGCTGACAGCATATATCTCGGCTAGGGGGTTACCTAAGAATGGCCATGTCCGAAGATATGGCCTTGCTGGCCTGTGTGTTAGTACTTTACTCATCCCTTGTTTCCTTATTCACTTTACTTCTGTACTTACAATAGCCTAGGAGGAACATGTTAAATGTGTATAGCTTTTTCGTCTCTACTTTTTGACTAGCATCCGCATATCATCTTAATAGTGGCGCCCACAACAAAATCAACTCCACACAGGGATGGGTAAAACCTGACAGGAAGCATTGGTAAGAGGAGATTAGTCAGCTCCACTCCAACGAAAAATGACGGGATATTCAGATATTTTCCTTTTTCCTATTTCCTCTTCAACAGAAGAACTCCTTAGCCTCCGTTCTCAGAGAGTCAGGACAGGACAGTACGAGGCTGAGGCAAACAGGAACAAGGCACTTGACCGACAGTCCAGCGACCAACAAAGACGAGCAGCTTAAAGAGGATCACTGAACTGTGTTCCCTCGTAACCCTCACCCCGTGACGTCTCTCCTCACCCCACAACCCATGACTTTCACCCTACAACACCAGCCCTCACCCCTAAATCCTCACACCTTCACCTGACACCCCGACGTTTGAGCTGCACACCCTCAAACGTCACCTAAAGCTCACACCTCCTCACACACACACACCATCAGCAATGATGCCAAACACACACACACACACACACACACACACACACACACACACACACACCAAAACAAAGTTCAGCTGTGCAATACTGGAGCCACGATTAACCCTCACCACATTACAGTCAAGTCCCCCAAGCCTCGAGGTGGACTTTTATTCGTGACTGGAGCTTCGTTGTCCGTAAAAGGGACAAGTCATTTGTTACTCGAAGGTGTACCTACAAGGCTTTTCCAATCACTTGACTCGAGCCATAGCGGATCATCGTTGGGGATAAGGGCCCGAAGGTTCACGCACTAACTGGCATTTCTCGATGCCACAAAGGGGTCAAGAGGAAATTTGTTGAACCTGTCTTCAAACTAGTGACAGAATCCATCACACTGCTACGAAAACTTGAGGGCTCAGATGTCTGTATGACTTACAAATGCGACGAACTTAAGTCACGATGGGAAATGCATTGACTGACGACCCATTCTGAAGTACAGACCAGGTTTTTTTTTTCACATTTTCAGACGAGGTTATTAAGACTGAAATGCGACCGGCATTTGTCCAACTTCACTGTCTTTGACCTTACCATTGCTGAACTGATCTTGATTTAGAGCTTGTACACATTCAGACTACACAGTGTACTTATGTAGAGAAGTGAAAATCAAGTTCCATCGGAGTCTTACAGTGTCTGTACAACAGACGAGGATTTGGACATAATCAACACAGTTTAATATTGGAGTTAATGTGCCACAGTCGAATCTTGTCTACAGTGTATAAGTCATCCAGCTTCTAGCTACTAGTAATGATCTTCACGATCCATATTTTTCTTGATAAAGATAATCATTATCTTTCTTTTTCAGCGCTGCAGTTTCTTTTTTCTTTCTCTCTCTCTCTATCTCGGTATAGAATTGCTTATTATCTATATGATATGTGCCTCGCATTACGCGACACCATTTTCTTTTGCCCATTTTCTATGCTTGATAAATATGAATATAAGCTCTGATGATCCTAAAGATGGGGATTTATGGTGTTATATCCTAAAATTCAGCGAATGTAATCCTCACTGATTGTGTTCAGGCACGAGATGGTCTCCCCAGTCTGAATGAATATATTTTCCAAGATTTCTTTCTCCTCACTTCTCCCCCTGTTCTTTTTTATTCTAAGATTTTCCGCAACAAAATAAGAGGAAAGATCCAGGATGATTTTCAAACTTCCTGGGAAAAAGGATTTATTTTTTTTTTTCTATTATGGATATATAACTCTCATCTGCTTCACTGGGAAGGAAAAAGAATATCACAGGGTTAAATTTCTGCTTTTGTTCTTTACGTCGAAGACTGTACAAGAACCGAGACTGTTGTGATTATGTAATTACAATTGCTGGCTCGGTAATCATAAGTACCACTTCAGTAATCACAAGCGCTGCTTCAGTAATTACAAACACTGGCTCGGTAATCATAAGTACCACTTCAGTAATCACAAGTGCTGCTTCAGTAATTACAAGTGCTGGCTCAGTAATCATAAGCACCACTTCAGTAATCACAAGCGCTGCTTCAGTAATTACAAGCGCTGGCTCAGTAATCATAAGCACTGCTTCAGTAATCACAAGTGCTGCCTCAGTAATTACAAGTGCTGGCTCAGTTATCATGTGTACCACTTCAGTAATCACAAGTGCTGACTCGGTAACCAAAGGGGCCAAGAATTCCTTTTGATTACACGAAGAAAAACATGTTGGTCTTGAATGTGGCACACCATCATTTCACACGTGTGTGTGTGTGTGTGTGTGTGTGTGTGTGTGTGTGTGTGTGTGTGTGTGTGTGAACTCTTGGGGCTAATTAATGCTATAGGACCACAACGCCCCTTCTGTACCGCGCCTCTCCTCCTCCCTCACTGCTCCTGTGTGTCGTCTGAGAGAGAAATCAAATGAGTCTGTCCCCTTAATGTTTGCCTCATTATATAGTTCACTAGAACGAATATTCCCCTTGCGATCTGTGAGATCCAATTCTTTTGAAGTTGATTCTAGGGAGTTCTTCAGTGGTCTATGTGGGTTTCACTCCTCTCTGACCTGTATATACTCGTATTCCTTTTAGAGTTTGTCAGTGGCTTGTTCTCCTGATTGTCTGCATTTCCCTTGTCAATTCGCTCTTTGACATTTTTCCTTTCCAATGTGTGTATGTGTGTGTGTGTGTGTGTGTGTGTGTGTGTGTGTGTGTGTGTGTGTGTGTGTGTGTGTGTGTGTGTGTGTGTGTAACTGGGAGGAATTTTTACACTCGTGTTGCCCCGTCTCTTAACCTTGTATATATGTATCATGTCTTTACTCCTATGTATGTATGTACACACACACGCACACACAGACACACACCATCTTAAGCTAAGAGTGTGTGTGTGTGTGTGTGTGTGTGTGTGTGTGTGTGTGTGTGTGTGTGTGTGTGTGTGTGTTTGTGTGTGTGTGTGTGTGTGTGTGTGCAACCACTGTCTCCTTGCCCCATTTTCTACACATGATATTTAACTATAAGAAATCCTCACTGACGTAAACCACAGCGCAATTTATCTAATCTATTCTTGTTGTCTCATTCATTGTGAAAATGATATTAACTTAGGGACTGTCTTATATATACAGAGATATAAATCTGTCTCATTAAAAGTACTGCTTTGTCCACGAACCAGTGTACATTTCCAGTTACTCTATGATCCAGTATAAAAGAAAGGTTTAATTGGTAAATGGATTTCCTGCAGTTCTTAGGAAAACGTACTGCCCTAAGACTGTTGTTATTTTTTCCTGTTTTTTTTCTTTCTTCTTCTTCCTGGAAGCCCGACAGTGTGTGTGTGGGGGGGGGGGGACAAAGAGTGTGTGGTCAGAGAGAGAGAGAGAGAGAGAGAGAGAGAGAGAGAGAGAGAGAGAGAGAGAGAGAGAGAGAGAGAGAGAGAGAGATGGTGAATCCGGCAGACAGAAGGCCGGTGAGACTCTTCTGTCTCCTCAATATACGTCACCGTAGACTAAACAACATTCTCCAACCCCTCTGAAAGCGGTGAGCGGCGGGAATTTGGACCAAAAAAAGAAAAAAGGGGTAGGTCGTCTTCCAGTATGAGAGTTAGAACAGAGAGGCAGTCAGAGGGTAGGTTTATTTTCGGTTATATTGATCCCGAAATAGTCAAAAGAATTCTCACCTTTTCTGTAATCTTAGACTATTGACTATTGGCTACGTCACTGTACTCGTATACAGTGCATTCTGTTTAATATCTATGACCCTTACTGCCCTGTGGTTAATTTGGACTTCCCAGTATTACCTCGACCCCTGGTAGGGAGCAGTTCTACGATTCATTGATATCATCTAAGGAAGGCAGTGATGAGGAACTAAAGAAAAAAAAAATCTGAATTCTTAAAACTTAATCAAAGATATGAGTATGTTATCAACGAGACTATCTTTTTTTCTTCTTCTTCATCAGCTGGTAAGATATCTTTTTACCACCTTGGAATTAGCGGAAATGAAAACTGGTGCTTCATGGTAATGACAATAAAGATAAATGTAATGATGGTAATGGACATGCCAACCACACCTTCTTGGGGTGTGGCCACTCTGTGACTTCTAAGGTTATAATAATCACTTGCACCTGCCTCAGATTCCGGCGCGCGACTGAGCGAACCTAATTCTCGCTCGCGAGTTTGACCACTCGCACGTCTCCAATGACCTTGGTGCTCCGAGGTCAAGTGAGTATAATCATTCTAATTACGTTGAATAAAACACAAACTTCCCCAAGTGTCTAGCTACTCTCATCTCCCCCACTCAAGGGATTACCTTCAATCTAGCTCTCCCAGTATTTAGCCACAGAGCTCATGCAGAATTACGACCATCTAACTCATCCATGATCTATCTACTGTCATCGTGGAGTCTCGTCTGTTCAACACACGTCTGACCACTCTGGACATCTCGCGGGATCAAGCCAATCTAACCTCACCAATAATTCAGTTGCTCGCAAGCTCTCAGGGCCAGCCATTCTCAGCGTTCGGAAGATCCAGTTCGGCAATGGCCTTGTCCAAACTACATCCGCCCTCAGCGTTTACTGTTATCTTCTGCGAAGTGTAGTAATCTTGTGAGTCCAACCATCTTCAGCTCCTCCGGGTTCAGGCATCTTTAGTTTTTCAAATATATCTATGCACTCTCAGCTAACACCCCACCTGGGGCCTTGCCTCTCCTAATTCCTTCACGACTGAAGGATTCTCGCGCACCCAGCAAGTTTTCCTGCCCACGGGATACGCTGCTGAAGCAACTGTCTGCCTGCAGCCACCCGAAAGTTCCGAGAGCACAGACTCGTCCTCTTCAGCCCTGGAGAATTTGGGTTACAATAAACATTTAACGAGCGAACAATTCCTCCCAAGATCCTAGGGTTTCATGAGGGGTCTAGGCCAAGAGTGTCTGTTCTTCGGACAGTTGCAGAACGAAGGGAGGAAAGAAGGGGAATGAAAGCGATGGAGGTGACTTTATTTTTCCCTCTCTCCTCCTCCTCCTCCTCTGAAATTTCCTTAAACTAAGGATCTGCAAAGGACGTTTTCTAAGTTGGTTTTAGCAATGCTACTATATCCGGGCATCGGCTGTTGCTGTGTCTCTTCGATGCGGCGCATAGTGTTGCTTAACAGTGTGGAACAGACTGGCTTATATAGTAGTGTGGGAGGGCAGCAACCAGTGATCATATTTCCTGTTATGACAAAACCACCATCTAAAGGGAGCCTATTTTCATTAAAGTAGATGCCTCTGATAGTCGTTGTAACTGTCTGACCACTGGAAGAAAATAGCAGTTCTATTGATCCACTGGAGATGTAACTCACCTTGACCTTTCACATGCAGAGTCTTTTATTTAATCATGTCCTCCATCAACCTGTGTATGAATTAAAGATCTGTGCATCGCTAACGCTATTTCTTACCTGGAGCCTATTGGGTCATGTAAAAGATTTAAGGTGCATGTGTTATACCACGCCAGCTCGCTATTACTTGCATATATATTTAACTATATGATCATATATGTTTATTGAACAGAATGCATCCAGCTGTTCATTTGTACTCCAAGTGATACACTGTCTGTGGGAATTCTCATTTCAAGTGGTCTTAATTTTTCCAACATCTTCTATCAGGTTCACACTATTCTTTGCATCACATTGTTCTTTGCAGCAGCAGTTTCTCTTTCTATGTCCCTTGAACCATATCCCTGAAGGTGGGGATGTTTGCTCCTACGAATACCCATAGCAGATTCGTGTGACTTTGCTTCATAAAATGCTTCTTCACAACTTCCATTCGTTTTTCCAACAACAAACCTCAAATAGTTTTGCTCCAGTACGTATTTTGGGTAGGAAGACCGTATATATGTGGTGGATTGTCTCCCTCAATATTGTATGCGGATCTTACCTCTTCATTCTAGAGATTCCGACTCTATAGGTACACTAAGCCGCTCATCTGAATTTGAGATCGAATTCTTTATCTTAGCGTTGGATCCACTGTTGGTTTCAACGTGGCTACGACGGCCTGTACGGTGTGTGTGTGTGTGTGTGTGTGTGTGTGTGTGTGTGTGTGTGTGTCCCCGCTGATGAAACACTGTTTGAACGGTCTTCATCACGACCTCATATACTTACGAAAGTTACACAAGAAACTGAAGTTGTGTTTTATCAGGTGTCTAATTTGAATTAACTTAACAAGGTTGGATTCTTTTACTTTTTTTGTCTTGCTTCAGACTCAAAAAACTATGTATGTGGTTATCAGTCAACAGAGCTCGCTAAATCTAATGCACTTATGTGTCCTTTTCATCTTTATTTTCTTTTTTACGACAGTTATCTCTCAAAATGTGTTTCCAAAACGATTACCAGAACTATAAGAATAAGCTTGCTGTAAAGGCCTCAAACAAGCCTTTGAGATGTCAAGCCGTCTATAGTTTATTGCAGCTTCAGCTTCTTGCCCCCACCCCCAAAAAAAAAAGATGCTATAGAAATCAAGTTTGGTATTACGGTGGAGCTATAGTAATCCAACTCAGACTGTGTCGAGAGAAAACGGGCGCTGGTGGAACGCTGGCTCCCTAGACACTTAATTGAAAATACTAGTCACCATTTGCTCACGCTCTCTCTCTCTCTCTCTCTCTCTCTCTCTCTCTCTCTCTCTCTCTCTCTCTCTCTCTCTCTCTTAATTCTTCTGTCTCTCCATCAACTTGGGGCAAGAGATCGCTCAAAAGCAACAATGATTGGTACTGTGATTATAAAAGCGGCTTCAATTTTTCTGTCACTGGTATTAGAGTGATGTTTGCACGTAATCTAGATGAATGGTTTGTCATAACACTGCGCTCGAAACAATGAAAAAAAAAATACATTCCAAAACGCTCGAATAAATAAATGTAATTCAATATTTTCAGAGAGGAACGCTGGTTGTTTACTTGAGAATATAAAAAAAAATTCTGTAATGTTTCGATACTTTCTGAAATTGATTCATCTTTTTCTCGATTTCTTTCCGTAATAAACACATGAATGAACGAAAAAAAAGGAGAACCGAAGTGCTCACACACACGAAATAAATACTGAATGTGAAACACTTACATTACTCGCGTCAGAAATCCATGTTACAAACAATGGCAAACAACCAACAAACACACAGAAAGTCTAACAAACAGACACACACACACACACACACACACACACACACACACACACATACATATATTCACACTCATTACATATATATCAGCGACAAAGTATAAAAAAAAAAAAAAATATATATATATATATATATATATATATATATATATATATATATATATATATATATAAATATATATATATGCAAGATGGATGAAGTTATGTATACTGGACCTCTAATACCCGTTGGTACAACTTCCATAATGAGGGAACCCATAGAAGAAGTTGCTAGACCTACTCCAACTAACTTCCATACACATTATTCACCTACTTCCTTAGCTGGAAATTGTTGGTTGTTGGAGTGATACATTTTCGGTGAAGAATTTCACTGATGTGTGGGGAAAGTTTTGCCGGGAACATGGGAGACAGGAAGAGGGAAAACGGCGAGGGTGTGTGTGTGTTTGGAACCGTTGGACAATGCCATTCCGCCGTTCAGGGTTTGGTGGTGAGAGATGGAGTGGTGGTTAGGGCGGGAGGTCGTAGTGGCACTGAGGGTAGTTGCGGAAGCTTACCTCAAGGGCGAGTGGACGAGGGCCCGAACTTAAGGTGTCCAGCACCCACCTTACCCAGAAACTGAACGAACAGCATCACACTCCGCTACCTATGGTCCCGCTCAGTGGATGCGGCCACCTTCGCAAAGTTACATTAATTGCATAAGACTTATAACGTTCCCAATCACCAGTTAACATTATTTGCACTAATATATCCTACCAGTCTCTGATTTCGTTCAGTCAATGACTTTCGTATTGCTGTATAACATCCAGTAATCATATAGACAAGTTTTCGATTTACGCAATGTGGTTATTCTTCTCCTTCCGTGTCGATGCGCCATTACATACATCGCCTGAATATCTAAATATTAGACAGCTTTCTCTTGCTTTTGTTTATCTTTCCACGCTTAATGTGGAGGGCAAGGCTATGTATCTGATGTTCTTTGATATATGATATACACTCAAAAAATTCCTGCATCAGTGCATGGTGTATGACTTCAGTGCATTCTTCTTATTGGATGATCTATGTTGCTCTCGAGGTATTGATCAGTTCACTGAACTTCACAGAATAGGGTTTTGCAACATTGCTTCGTCCCGTTTTCGTCTTAGGCATTGACCTTGCTCTTCAGATATCATTTAGATGATATTTCTATATCTCGAATATATAAATTTATTCCACTGAATCTTGAGTGCTTATGATAATACAGTGTTTACCCTCAATTACTCGACTAAGTATACTACATTCCCCTGTAACTGACTTGATGTGTTGGCTGAGATACAGCCAACTTGTCCTATGTACCGTGGTTTCATGATCATATATAATAAAAATGTCTATCAGCTGCAGGCTAGTTTTAAGGATAAAGTAGGATAATCTTTTCTTTATGTAATTCACATACCATATCACCATCATAATATTCGGTAAAACGTCAAAGATAAAGTCATGATTAAACTCCAGTTTCTCTTTGTCTCCTTCACGCTGGAACATCTCTGTCCAGAGTGGGTTTGTTCTGTCTGCTGGATGCTGTTGGGGAGATACACTTTGGACTCACACAGAAGCATCTGAGGAGTTCCTGGAATGTTTAGTGGCTTCTGGTTGGTCGTTTGTAGCTGGGGCGTACGTGGTTTGTTCCAGTTACGACTTACACAGTTGGTTGGTAGGGAAAAGACATCTTTGTTCATTCACAAACCACGGTATGGTAAGAGTGGATCTATTAGAATCAGTTGTCGAGGAATCATCAGTTCTTTCAAGTCACAGATGACATCACGTTGGGACTGGAATGATACTTGACTCCTACATTATGGCTTGGTAATAGACATGTACGATTAACGGAGCAAGAAAAGAGGATTTAGAAATCAGTTTCATAAAAAAAAGAAAAAAAATAGAAGCATCAAATAGTGGGTGGACAACAGCACCTATTCTCATCAATGGTGACACGTACCAGCTTCACCCGAGCTGCTCTTCCTGGTGTGCAGGCACCAGGGATGGTATTTGCCCCCGAATAAAACAAGGGAAAGTGATGCAGCGCAAGAGTAAGCGCATCTGTCTGTGCAGATCACACACTGGGCCCCCTTGAGGCACAGCGTGGAATGCATACAGAGCAAGTTTCACAACTGCATCTTCATGGGAACGCTTGAAATGAATTGCATCCGACCCTCAGGGCAGTATCTTCTCTTTGGAGCGCGCGCGCACACACACACACACACACGAGACAACAACATTCTTTGTGGGAGGGGATTGGAAGTTATAGATCACTCGGATGAAAAGACAGGGCGTCAGTTGTTGCCTGTTAGTAGAAACTGAATAAAACATTCTCGACATGCCCTGCTCGGACGCTATCATAAGAGTAACTAGGCTGTGGATACACACTGATCTGACATTCTTTGAAGTCCTCGTGTTCCATCATTGAGACATCCTGAAATATATATATATATATATATATATATATATATATATATATATATATATATTGGAAAGGATCACAATTTTGTGCGTGATCAAGATATTCCTATGAGTCCACAGGGAAAATGAAACACGAAAAGTGTTTCATTTTCCCCGTGGACTCATAGCAATATATATATATATATATATATATATATATATATATATATATATATATATATATATATATATATATATATATATATATATATATATATACACTCCCCTGTATCCTTTTGTTGCTGAAATCAACGCTGTTTTGAATGTCCACCGTTTTCCAATCTTCCTTGGTATACCTCAAACCTGAACGCTGAAATCAGTCTATATCAATCTCGCATCCGACACTTATTCCCATTTCGTTGAACACCTCAAGAAATTGCCAACTAACTACAGGAGGAACATATCGGTATCTGGTTTATCATCAGCTTTAGGCAATATAGAGCCCGGGCTACGAGGCGTGTAAATCCAGGTTGCAATATAGAGTGGCAGAACTCCCCTCCCTCCCTCTCTCTCTCTCTCTCCTGAGGGGTGCGGTGTGGGAATGGCCACGTAGGCTATGTCTACGTGTATTTATGTGCCTCGTTTGTACCTGAGAGTAGCGCCTCTCGGGTGAGGTTAATGGCTCGGTAGTAGGTGCGAGGACTTTAAGGTGGTACTAGTCGCGAGGCGCTGGGCAGGTTAAGGCCATGCCAGATGGTATACCCGGCATCCAAGATGGTGCTGGTTACGAAGGCGTAGATCGTTCGAGGGTCTTGGCCTCTCGCTAGATGTCCTTTTCTCTCTTATATAACCCGAGTTCTTGAGCTTTACAGCGGTGCAATTTCCTCTTTATGTAAATGCTTTCTACTTCCCGGGGGTCTTGTCGTTATGTACCCTGTCGGTGTTATGATATTTCTCCGTTGCCAATCTCGCCCTGTCGATTGGTAGGAGATGTTGTGACAATGTCCCATGATTTTCTCCGTGGCGCCCTGTCGGACTTCCATCGTGGGGTACAAGGGACAGTCGAAGTCATACCACTATATATATATATATATATATATATATATATATATATATATATATATATATATATATATATATATATATATATATATATATACGTTCCATGTTCCAGCGGACTCTGATGGCCTTAACTTTAAGCTTTCATAGACTATGGTGACAGACAAATAATTTTCTTTTTTCTTTTTCATCCACGAACTTGCATTTTACCCGAGAGATTGCTGACCGTCGCTGGCTTAGATACATGCCGCCAATTCAATGAGTTATTCAGAGAATTTAGAAGGACTAAAGATGAAAAAGACCCATGGACGCTAACTCAGTCATTTGAATTGTATAGATGAATCTACATAACTTATGGTAGCGCAAGTTAACGTTTCCCTTTGGTTTAGCATTACACAACGCGTTGGAGCAGAAACCTTCTTTTTCTTTTGGAAAGACAGCAGTTTGTAAATCTAATGACGGGTTTCAAGTCCCATTCCCATATGGTTTTAAGAGCATCGAATGCTAGTCATATCAACGGTCGATGAGTTTACCTTTGTGGTTTCCACAGACCTTATAGGCTAAAGGGGTTGTTGACCACAGGTAATGGAGACAACACAAAGTTCTTCAGTACTGAAATTCTCTCTGAATTCTAAGGCCGTGTGCTGAAAACTGGCAACGCTCAGAGAGGTCTTTAATCTCTGATAACTCTTCGATTTCCGGAGCTGAAGATTGGAGTGACTTCGGCTATTTCCACTGTGTTAGAGAGCAATCCCGAGCGAAAAGAGGGACACTTCTACGATGTATATCGGAGGATGGGCTGCGCTACTGTGGACAGGCGTTAGAATACGTGACGTGGAGGAATACCCTCATACCCCAACGTGGGGATATTCTTTCTCAAGACTCTCAATGTCTTGGGATATTTGGTCGCCTTAAACCGTGATGGGAGAAGGGTAAGACTACAGACTCTCCTCTTCGGTGTATTCGGATGGAAACAGGATTTTCTTCCAATGAAACCTCGAGCTCCGAGAAGTGGAAAGCCATTAATAAATCTGCAAAAAAAGGGGGAGGTGGGCTGGAATCGTCTTACCACACTATGTGGTAAGGATCGGATGATGCACTTTCAGAAGACCAGACTCCCAGACGTCTGTGTTCATAAAGGGCTATCCTGAAGACAGTGTCTGCCTCCTTCTAGCATACATGTCTTTCCCTTTTTCTCTTCTCGGAGGCCATCGTACATTATGGGATAGTGATGTACTCATTAGCGTTGTCTTTCTTGGTAATTTTCCTCGATCATGAAAGCTGGCGAAGCAGAAGTCATAGGGATCTCTTGGACAGACAGACACAATTCTTATAGGTTTATTTCAACTCTGGTTGAACCTTAGTAATAGCCAAAGCTGCCGTTGACCTAACCTCCCGTGCGTGATCTTATGTTACCCAAACCACCTCTTGACAAATCTTTGTTGACGTTACTGACCAACGCAAATACTGGAACACGATCCGTGAAATAAGATTTTTCTTTTTCCCAAGGACTGATACCTGATTCAGAATCATATATCCTTATGTGTCCGGATCAAAGTTAAGATATATTGGTACACCTGTAGGTGCCAATACTCAGGGACTTCATGTTGTAAGTTATGACTACAGTCATCGAGAAAATGTACACATCATCTTTACGTTTCTCCTGTTAATGGTTCACATTGTGGTTCACTTTAATGGGAATGACGATTAGATTTAGGAAGTCTATAAACAGGAGCAGCAATATCCATTTTTCTTAGGGGTAGAAGGGCATGTATGCAAGGCACAAAAGGTTTTTAAAGAAGAATTATGGTTATTGGACATTAAGACATTGTTCTACATAAAGGAAAACTTCGGCACCGTCTCTGCTTCTATACTGATTAGATTCAGAAAAGGTAATTGGACTCCACTTATGGGTCACAGAATCATCAGTCACCAAGGCTACGTGGCACAGAATCACGTCACCATAGCTACGTGGCACAGATGGAATGTTTTCTCTCCCTTTTAAAGAATCAGCGAATAAATGATTCGACGAATTCGGATAATCCCACTATGTATCATAAGATCGTCAATCTAACGTATGTTAAAAAAGAGACCCTAAATTAACATGGAAACCTGAGCTCAGTGCATGTAATTGGAAAGGAACGAGGGTAGTTCCCTCATGGTTTAACTGTTGTCAGAGCCACTACATGAACTGGAGGAAAGGAGAGTGGATTGGTCGCCGAGGGAGGCGCTGGGGGTTAGGGTGCTGGACAGACAGGGTCAATAACACCACGGAAGGCAGAGGCCCATTTATCATACGGCTTTGGGTTACTGACCCGCTGGATAGGGCTGGTCTGCTGAGCGTCACAGCGGCAGAGGCGAGAGATGGTCTAAGGTCTGTTTTCTCTTATTGGTAACTGGAACATGCCGAGAGTGGGCCATTTTTTATTGTTGAACTCCGGAAAGAAATTGTCCCGTTTTCTCTTGAGACGTCAGGCAAAATTCTTTTTGCCAAGAATGGTATCATTTTATCCCATTTATTTCCCGCATTGCGGGGAACTACATCACTGTCTTGGATCGTGAGAAGCGAGTGATTTACAGGAAGAGCTAATTCCTCCATTTTCACCAACGATGTGAACCTGGTTCGATGTGATAGACGGGACTTCCTCCACCTCCTTATCCTCACAGGGTCGTCGTCAATTTGCCTCTGCAAGTCTTCTCGACACTTCCTCTACCGTTGTCGTGCTCGGATGCCGTACATGGAATGTCGTTCTACTCTCGCCGACCGTCCTGGTGTGCAAGTCAGTTTTCCCTCGCTTTTCTAAAGCCACATCTGTAACTTCCCCATGACACCCTCATCTTCTCAAAAGGTCATCGTATTTCATAATTCAGGTTCGCCTTGGGTCACCTCAGGCCTCTGAAGGGCACCTCGACTCTCCAGAGAAATAATCTAATTCGCTTTGACGTCTGGCAGGTAAATGCATCGATTGCTTTCCCCAATACTTTACTTTACTTATGGGTAATTGCCAGAAGAAACACCCATCTATTTCGTCTCTAACTGCCGTAAAGTGGATGGGTAAAACGTATCTATTCACCTGACTGGGTTGTGCTGGGTGGACAGTGTCTCGTACCTTCATGTATACAGAACAATACAATGCAAATACATCACAATACAGCGGAATGGAGTTTCACGTAAACAAACACAGGTGGCGTTGGTGATAATGATGAAAGTGTTGAACCAAATTAACCCAATTACTTAACACCAGTGTGTTCCCCCTAGCGGACGAGAGTGGGTGGTGTTGTCAACAATTAAGCTGTGAAAAACATGAAGGACACTGTACGGGTCTTTTGACAAAGGCTACGTCGTCACGGGTCAGTCTCTAGAGAATACTGATACAGGACGTCCCAGCTCAAATGGTTCAGAGGAAAAGATCCACGATGCGGTGCCTCGGGTATGTTGAAGCTCGCCACGTACATTCCTACGTCGTTCGAACCTTCCTTTACGGCTGAATGCAAGTCACTGGGAGATGAATGTCTCGCGCAGGCTTTGCGAAATTCATCTCGTGTGTTCGAGTGCAGAAAAATCAGAGAGATAGATAGAGAGAGAGAGAGAGAGAGAGAGAGAGAGAGAGAGAGAGAGAGAGAGAGAGAGAGAGAGAGAGAGAGAGAGAGAGAGAGAGTGGGGGGAGGGGAGCAAACCAGAGATACATCAGAAATAACTGTCGCTTATTACACGACCTAATGACCTGTTCTAATCATCTCGTCTCCTATATACATAAACAGCAAGTGTGATGATATCATATACTATGTGCCCAGGTCTTGGACATAGAAATATAGATGGAAAAAAAAAAATCTAATTTCTATACAAATCCAAATGACTGCGTAACACTGTGGGTTTCATGTGAATCATAAGACCTGCCCTCGATCTTCAGGCCCGGTAGAAACAGCTGACAAAGATAAAGGGTTTCACTTGCCTTACCTTTGTGCAAAGCGAGTGGCGCAGAAGACCCCAACTCTAAGAACGGCTAATGCACCAGCGTGATCATAATTTCAACGGCGGGGTCAGTTTGGTGGAGCTAGACAAGATCATCTAATTAAGTAGGAGCATTACCGAATCTCGCCGGCCAGGCTTGGCTCAGGAATCAAATTAATCCGAACTCTGGCCTTTGTCTGGGAAGCTGGGTACACCACGGACAAATGAGATGAAGAGACAGTAAGAGTTGAGGCATGCGCGTGTGTGTGTGTGCGCGCGCGCGCGCGTGTGTGTGTGTGTGTGTGTGTGTGAGTGTGTGTGTGTGTGTACCTACGGTTTCTGTGACCAACAACGGAGATGGGAGTAATGTTAGGAAGATTTAGTTGCGAGTGTACATCATCTACAATAAGGTAAACCATGTAGGTACACTTAGGGTAAACAACACAGGGTAAACTAATGGAGAAAATGAAAAAGGAAACTCTTAAGATAATGATAATCCTTTTAGATAAATTCCTTAGGATACATTGACCAAAGAAAAATTAAGATATAATTCTTTGGATGAACTTCTCAAAGCAAACTAAGGGTAAACTGCACAACAGTTTTCTCAGGATATATATATCAAAGTTGATTTCCTCACGGTAAACTTTAATAGGGGAATTTTTCAAGGGAAGGAATATATATATATATATATATATATATATATATATATATATATATATATATATATATATATATATATATATATATATATCAAACTGCTAAAAATATGTAGTTCAACATAGCTGGCATTAGAAAATTAACCAGGCATTTATGGGACTGAAATTCAAAGAAGTTAACACAGTGCATCATGCTTTTAACATGAAGCAGAGGCTGAGTGACTGTAGGAGACAGGAAACAAGAAACTGATTATATCATCAGGTGTGGGAAACCATTTGGCAAATACTGTGGTGCATTTCAGGTGAAATTAAGGTGCCACAGGTAATCCACTTAAGAGGGAAATATTGCAAGTGGAAACAGTGGAGTGGTGTAGATCATAATGAATCGGGTGAGGGACTAAAGGTGGCGAGGGAAGAGATTTTACATAACTCTGTTTCGAGGTCTTTTTTGCGGTACTGCAAATTGGAAGCGAATAACCAAATAAAAAAAGGAAAAATCGATAAAGAAAGTATTGGGTGTATTTGTCGAGAGTAAAAAACTGTAAGAATAAGGTTATGAATGAGACACTTCCTACACAAAAAAGAAATAAGAGTGCATTTGGTAAGCACCTGTATGGTCCAGTGAGAAAAAAACGATTGAAAATATGCCAGAGAATATGAGGTAATTGAGGGCATATGTACATTATAGTCTGTATGGGTTAAGTGCAGCAACAAGAAATTTCGTCTGGCAGCGATAAGGTAGGGGGACCTATAGATTTAAACGTTACGAGAAATTAAGGAGAATGTTTCTCAAAATAATGAAAGGCGAAAGGAGAGTCGAAAAATGAGAGAGAGAGAGAGAGAGAGAGAGAGAGAGAGAGAGAGAGAGAGAGAGAGAGAGAGAGAGAGAGAGAGAGAGAGAGAGAGAGAGAGAGAGGGAACGGGGGAATGTTGAAGACTGATGCCGTATGCAGAGATTGGATAGATGAAGGCAAGATCATGATTATGGATCGTTAAGAAAGCCAGAGGGGACGTGGTCGTATGTGGCTGTAGACAGACTTGTCATCTGCTATAAACATCAAAAGATAAAAAAAAAAAATATCAAGTTTAAAGGTTTATTTCATGTCAAACCCTATTGTTCAGGGACGATTAAGACAAAACCTACTGGGAAGGAACACTCAGATCGCTGGTTTCCAAGTAGAAAACTGGCAAAGAGGAAGAAAATAAAGGATATACAGAGGTTCAGGGATTGGATTGGATGATAGGATTTAGGCTTATAAGCCAAGCACTGGAGCATCTAAGGGAAATTCAACGCTCTTCACAAAGATCGAAATATATTCAAATGTTCAGGAGACCCGACTCTCTTGGTTAGTCTCTAACACTTGTATTCACTACTGTCCAACGAATATCTCCTCCTATTTCACAAGAATATTTGTATTTAGACATGTGAATACTCGCTCTTCTGGTTTGCTGAACGGTCAGATTAGCCTAGAAGTCTTCATTTCCTGATCGTTTCATTTCCTTGATCCAGAGGGCGAGCTCTGCCTCCTTCCGCCCCTACTACTGCTCTTGTGTTGTTGCCAACCACATCCTTGGCCGAGCGGCTTCAGACCCGGGAAGTTATGTTTTTCTTCCTCCTTACCATTTTCTTTCCCTCTATGGTAAGCTTCTGTTTTTTTTTATGCCCTCACGCGCCCTAATGCTGAGCCAAAGGCCAGGCACAGTTCTTTGTTCGCAGCGTTTGACATCACAGACCTGTGTGTGTGCCGAGTCACAAGTCACTGTGTTCGAACACAGTCACTGTCTCATAATCTGGACGAAGATGGATTTTGCGTTCGTTCAGCTGGATTTTTTTTTTTTGTACGAAGAAACCGAAGCACAACGCAGGACACGCGCTGCATCCAAGAATAATCCTCAGACTTGTTGCTGAATCCAACATCTAAATGTGATACTTTCCACTCAGCATCACAGTAATCCATCATCAAGCTACCACTGCACCACGAAGGTAAAAAAAAAAAAAAATATGTACAGACGTCCTCCTTGAATTGTGTGTCGGAGCCAAAATCCTTGATACCAATTCCTTGATTCCCGTTGTTGTGCCTGAGTTTTCTCTTCACCAGTGGGTTAAGACGCGTCGTTTTCTTTGTGTCGGACCTCACTTTCAACAAGCAGTTTATTTTGCATAAACTGACCACAGGAAACGGAAAATTTTTGCTCCTCTCCCTTCGAAGAATTCTCCACTCTTTCGTCCTCCCAACATTTCTTCATCAAGTGGACTGTGGTCTCACGTCGACAAATATGATCTGCAGTTCTATATACGACTCAAGGAAATGCCTTTTGTTTCTTTTTTTTTTCCCCTTTAAGACGTCCATACCAAATGCGGCAAGTGAACTTAAAAGGTCAACTTCACGGAGGTTTCCTCTTCTGACTCTGCTTCTTCTTCTTCCTCGTCAGCAACCGTTTGCAAATCTTGGTTTCTGCAACATCGGCAAAACACTTAAGGAAAAGATCTTATCTAAAACCTTACGACATTCAGACAAAAAAATCAGTCCACGAGATCACAAATGTCTTTCAGTCGGTGATCCACAGATATTGTGTTCATTGTCTTCATCATTAGTTGGTTTTCAGGAAATATGAAGGTCTGAAGTCATCTTTTCTTCCTGTTGCTGTTAGTCTGGCTGAAGATGTGACTGACGAGAGAGAGAGAGAGAGAGAGAGAGAGAGAGAGAGAGAGAGAGAGAGAGAGAGAGAGAGAGAGAGCGAGAGCGAGAGAGAGAGAGAGAGAGTGTGTAAATGAGATGGCCCTTGATCAGGTCATTAAGTTACTCGTGCCATTTCAGCTGAAAACAATAATAATGATGAAATGAAATACTGCCCTTCGTGACAATTTCAATTTCCCTGAAAGACTTCCGGCCTCTGGTCGACCAAGAGAGAAGCAATAGCAATCACCAGAGATTATACTACTCAACCAATATAAAGAAATGGAGACATCTTGCCTTGAAAAAAAAAATATATATACATATAATATCCTTCCTTGTCAGAAAAAAAGAGAAAGCTTTATTAACTGTCAGCTGTTTCAAAACAGAAATTCGACAATTTCAGTTGACGATTATGGTAGATGCGATTAGATAAATGATATCCATACGAACCGTTTAAAAAACTTGCAGTACAAAAGACAGACCCAACATATCTGACATTTATAAATTAGGTGATTCAGCTCAACACAGATAAACATGAATATCTAGCGTTATGTAAAAAAGGAGAATAGATTAGATCCCTTGCAAAAAAGAATCCAAGTAATTTCTTCTAAGCATCATCTCTTTGAAAGTAGTGCTCCACACGCTGAAGGATTAATATTACTCAGATCATAAGATGACGGTGATCGTTTTGATGCGAGCGACTTCTGGTATTAATCAAGGGCGGATGTACACGCGGGAAAATCCATTTTCATCACAGCCGAACAGACGGAATAGGACTGTGAACCCACTTTGCCTGCACTACACCTCAGTCTTCTCGACATGGTTATGGCTGCCCAACTTGACATGAGATCATGAATTCGGACATATTATACGATCCTGCCCAACTTGACATGAGATCTGGAACTCGGACATATCATGCGATCTTCTGCTTTCATCAGAAAGAATGCATATTCATAATCCTATTCATACCGCTCATACATACTGGTTACGAGTAAGGATTATCGACCCGCTCCTCTTGCATCATCGCAAATGAATGATTAGTGTTCCCGTAATGCTGATGACTGCATAAATAGATTTTCCGGTTACTTGGATAAGTTTTGCGTCTCAAGAAAGTCACTGCAGTAATGGAGAGTTATGGATACAGTTGGACTTGATAGATTCATCTGTCTTTACACTGGGGGTAAACCAAGATCCGTTCCCAGATAAAGGAGTGAAATGCTTATCAAATCTTATCATTGATTATGATCAGATAATCCCCTGTTGGCTATATATATATATATATATATATATATATATATATATATATATATATATATATATATATATATATATATATATATATATATAAACAGAATACTTTAAATGCAGACAAAACGCAAAATATTCTACGAAGTACAATTTGTACGCAATATATTATGACTTTATGACGTTTTTACTTAACTACTGAATTCGTTATGACCTTCGAGTACGTTCAGATTCCATTTCGTTAAGCTTCAAGAGTTAGTTTTACTTTTATCAGTGTGAGTTTGTTTTGATATGACTGCCTCTGTGACTGATTACCCTCATGACTTTCCATCGTACAAACCGACTCGATTAACTGTTTCCTCTGGTATTGAGAGAGATAGTGTGTTTATATGTGCGTCTGTGTGTGTGTGTGTTGTGTGTGTGTGTGTGTGTTTGTGTGTGTGTGTGTGTGTGTGTGTATAAATATATAGATACATAGATAGATAGATAGATAGATAGACAGAGACAGACAGACAGATAGATAGATAAATAAATAGATAGATAGATAGATAGATAGATAGATAGATAGATGTATACGGATGAGAGGTAAGTTGTGCTAGCCAATCAGCCAGGGAGCCAGCTCAGTTTAGCTGTGAATGGAAAATGTCGAGGGTGAACTGCCACTGATGCAAATGACTCGACTGATGATCCAGACCGCGTCAACCACAGTGGCTGATTTGTGTCCAGTTCGGAGCTACAGTACCGACTGGTGTGGCTGGGTGTGTGGAAGGAGGGAGAGACAGGCAGTCCCTCCTGAGCTGGGAAAAGAAAAAATGGAGCATGTGGGAAAGGAACATGTGAGAAAAGAAGGAAGTGGAAAACGAGGAAGTGGGAAAGGAGAAAGTGGGAAAGGAGGAAGTGGGAACAGGAAGTGGAAAAAGAAGTGAGAAAGGAAGAAGTGGGAAAGGAGGAAGTGGGATTAGCTGGAAGTGGGAAAGGAGGAAGTAGGAAAGGAGGAAGTGGGAAAGGAGGAAGTGGGATTAGGAGGAAGTGGGATTAGGAGGAAGTGGGACTAGGAGGAAGTGGAAAAGAAGGAAGCGTGAATAGGATGAAGTGGGAAAAGGAACAAGTGGAAAAGGAACGAATGGAAATGGAGCAAGTGGAAAAGGAACGAGTGGAAAAGGAACGAGTGGAAAAGGAACGAGTGAAAAAGGAACAATTTAAGATAGCATGTTTCAGAGCGTTTCATACTCGCCTTCGTTTTCGATGTTATGTTTATCGTAAGAAGTAAACAAGCCACGTACGTCATGCTTACGTCAGCATCACTGTGTACGCGCTTTATGCAGTACAAGCAGATGTTCAGTTGCAAAATTGATTACTGTTTGGTCGTTGTGTTGGAGGGAAGGCTGGCGGTAACGATTTGGGGAGAAAATTACGTTTTTCACCCTAACACACGCACACACACACACACACACACACACACACACCCACACGTGCAGTCGGAAAAAAAAAATGCTCAGCCAAAGAAAGAAATACGTAGCTGGGACCGTGAATGGCGGACATGGGCCTTATATCTGCCTCCGGCGTCCATTCTCAGGAGCAAATCACTTGGAACAGAGCGGCAGACTTAAACAGGACTGCGAATACGCGGAGAGAGGTACTTACACGAGAACCCACGACAGCTCCCTCTTTTATCATCAGAAAATCGAATCCGGTTTGGAAAACATTAATGAAAAGTCGAAGAAAACAAGGAGAATAAAAATGCGAAGAAAGCGAGAGGTAAATGAGGACATGTTCTCTGGTCTTCTAATTCAAAATTCTTACTGTGCTGTCTCGTAGGTAAAGGGGGAGAGGGGGGGAAGGGAGTTCAGTGAAGTTCTAGCTAACGACTAAGAGTTCACTGGATACTGTACTGTGAACATGTGTTCGCTGGGGAGTTGGCCAGTGCTTGAGTGTTCGCAGGAAGCTGTACTGTGAACAGGTGTTCAATGAAGAGCTGGCTGGGGTGGCTATGAGTTCACCTGGAAATATTCCTGTTCAATAAATACTTCAGTTGGGGGAGCTGACTAGGGACTATCAACCCTGGATACTGTTCTGTGAATAATGTGTTTCGTGACCAGTTGTTCGATGCGTGGTCGTCCTTTGCCTTAGCATTTACCGAGGAGTTTTACAGTCAGGAGCTGTGTGTGTGTGTGTGTGTGTGTGTGTGTGTGTGTGTGTGTGTGTGTGTGTGTGTGTGTGGAGGGGATGCCCTGCGTTGAGCAATGGCACGGGCAAATCCCTGATGAGATGTCTGTTGTGAAATTACCTGGTGGGGAGGCTACATCCTAGTCATTTGTTTATCGTCTGGGAGGCCAGGTAGAGGCAAGGGAAGTGAGTATCTGCCAGGTGCACAGTGGAAATCATCCCTTGCTGCTGGAACATCTGCTAATTTCCCTAGAATGGTATTCAGTATTCGCTGTGTAATTCCTGGACGGTGTTGAGATCGTAAAGACAACACACGTAAAGATCGTTCCATTAGCGCACGTAAAGAACGCCACGTGAATGATACAAAGTAAAGCAGTTTAAGTGGGGGGATTATTTCCCTCCACAAATAAAAGTCTCGACAGTGTGAATTAATTAGAGCAAGCCTTACTGAATAGCACGTTTTATAATGACCTTCAGGGTACAATTAACAGAAAATGAAACCTTTCACCATTTGGAAAAAATCATTAGTGTTCTTCAGGCAGACACACACACACACACACACACACACACACACACACACACACACACACAGTTATCTATCTCCCACACGTTAGATTAATGATAATTCACTAACTATAACTACAGTGCGTAATACTTGAGGCAGTTATGAAACCATCTTTACACATCACTTCATCTTTGACTGGTGTCCTGCACAAGAAGTCGTTTGTATATGGCTATAATGCAGATGAGCTCAATGGCATTAAGTTCAAATGTTGTGGTGGGATGTGCTTTAGTGAAGAAAAAGATCTGGAGCTGACGAATTCAGGAACTTGGCAACTTCTTTTACTCGATACACGGGTCGCAATTCACAGTCCACTCCTATTTACTGTACAAAAGAACCTCATATTCGCAGTCAGGTGTTCCTACACCATCAGCATTGACCATGGGGGGTAACAAGACTAAGAGTCATCTTAACCCCTAGAGGTCATATTCTAATTCTCTAGCAACTCATTCGCTGCTGCACTGCCAGGTAGCTTATTCAGTCGTGTTCTTAGAAGATTCCAGACAATAGGATGGTAGATCTGTGTGTATTGCAAAGGCAGCGTCTTTCTCCCCCATCGCCTTCTGAGAACCCAACACCATTACCCTCAAACAGGGTACGAAAGCTCTCCTACCTCTTCAGGTAAGTCGTCCATCATCAATATCTTCAACGAAAAGGGGATGATAAATCTCTAAACGCCAGTCGAGACGCGTTATTAACAGCTCTTCAGAGCAGGAACTCTGGAAACTGCTGAAGTGTTTAACCCAAGTTGCTTCAACTACCAGACAGGTCTTTAAGAGCCCTTGTATATACACGTGCCTCACCTTCATTGCTTCGACCATTTCCTTCATCATTAGGACGACAGATCTGCCTCATTATGTTAACTCTAAGGGGGTGGAAACAAAAGGTAAACAGGAGCGGAATGCTTGTGGTTGTGAAGGACTGGAGGAGGGGCATCTAGCGCCCTGGGGTCATGAATTTTAATGACTTCTGTTCCTTAAAACCGTTAAGGGCACTTTCCACTGTATGGGTATTGCTGCCGACGCTAAGTGATTCCTACCTCAACAACACACTTTGAATTTAAGACTTGCTAGTTGTAGCTTTTCCATTCACCTCCTTGTTGGTACAACCTTAGAGAAACTTTCGTGAGGTTCCAATCGAAATATCTTAAGGTATGGCGGTGGATCGGTCGAACCTTTGCTTCGCCGTTGTAAAACAGACTCTCGCAGACTGATCTCAGGGTTCTTGAAATATACAGTTGCCCCAAACTGTGAGGGAAGGTATACGGAGGAATTCTTCTTCACGTAGAGCTTCCATCGAAATACTACAAACCTTCAGGATATTTCTTCATTTATCATTTCTGTAGAACGAAAAAGAATATACAAATAAAACAGCCTTTGTAAACTGTCATCAGAGATCACAGACTCCAGTAAATGTTGTATCTTTATCATGGCAATCACATATTTTTAGCAACATTTTCTCTTTCAAGAATTCACGAGAGAAACATTTGTTTGATATCTTGGACAAGATGAGAATCTGTGACAGCAATTTCGCCGAAACCCGATCCAGTCAGTGGTGCATCTATACACAGCATCCTTCACTTTTTGTTATCTATGTTAGCTGCGACGATACAGGGGACGTGAAGCTCACCAGCTACGGACGAAAGTCCACATCATGGCGTGGGCTTCAATCAAAATATGGGGAGAATTATGAAACGGAGGAAGAAAAGACAAGGGAAAGTACTTACGAATTTTGGAGGAAGTGATAAACCTGCTTCTTTCTGATATGTACCATATCGTAGTTATTAGGGAAGACATGAGAAGGTAGACAGTTCTAAAGCTTCGACGTGTAGGGAAAGAAACAGGTATCAAAACGGCCCACCCATGTGTTGCCGAAGACCACACTCTAGCCTGAGCCAGATACCATTTTATGGACCGACCCCTGAGGGTGGGCGAACAGCTGGGTTGACTGTGGACCGACTACCACAAACAGGATTCGAAATCTATTTGCGTCACGGTCGGGAACGGTAACGGCTACACCATGTGTTGCAACCAAACATACATCATGTATCATACTACTGTATTCCTATCACTCCAAAAGGGATAAAACGATGTGTAGATTGCCACTCTCATCCACCCTAGGTTGCTAGCTACACGATCTATTTCATTCCGGATAATGAAAGAGATGAAAAGAGATAGTGAAAAAAAAGATACGTGCATGCTTCCCTGACTGCAGTAAACACGGGAAGCGGTGAAGGAAGACGGGAATAACATATCACGTGTCAAAGGTTAATTTTTCCCGCTGGAACTCTAGCCGAGAGAGAGAGAGAGAGAGAGAGAGAGAGAGAGAGAGAGAGAGAGAGAGAGAGAGAGAGAGAGAAGGGGGGGGTGCACTCACCAGAGAGCAATCGGTATTCCAGCAGGAAATTAGATTTTTTTTTTTCTTTTTGCCTTTTTCCCCCAGAGCCGGAGAGGTATAGTCACCGTTCAAGGTATTACAGTTTGGGTTCGTGTATATATATATATATACTGTACCCAGGTCTCCCCCCTGCATCAGACCACTGTTACGATCCAAACGTATAAGTTGTCATACTTGCACCTTCATCAGGTTATTCTCATTGAAAGCAATGTAGAGTGGATGGGAGCCGGGGGGGGAATATAGGACGGTCAAGTATCATGTGTCGAACGCGAGGTACGCCAACTGTCAGGGAGGTACCCACCTGGATATCTTCTGAGTGTTTCTCTGAAGTCCTCTGAAAAGACAAGCGCATTTAGGTCGATTTCCCAGGCTTCTCAAAGCTGGAATGAACTTGTTCCTCAGCAAATCAACATCGTTCCGTAGTTCACCGTTTTTCCCAATCTTCATCTTCGATGCACGGGTCCATGATGCGACAAGCCATCCAGTAGCACATCAGACGGTAGCGTCTCAGGTTCTGGCAAACAAAAACGTTAGAGACGAAGGCTGTTAGCTCTTCATCCTCTATCCTCAAAAGCCCTACTCAGTTCGTCTGTGTATGCTCTTAGGGTTGCTAAAGTTCCTGGAAACGTAGATTGTGGTTGTTGATGCGTCCCGCTGAAGACGGGAGTGGACCTGAACACTATACAGAGCCAAATAAAGACCACCAGAGTTCCCCCCCCCCCCTCAATCTTTTCAAAAATGCGTTGGCAGAACTCTCGCCTTTCAGTCCCCCCTTCCTCTCTGCCTGTCACTCTGGGCTTTGTAGAATCTGTACTTTATTAGGGAAGATAAAACGCATTTCTTCTTGCGTGAAATGCCCAATAACTGTGACAGGGGCGATGTCGCTTTCCTCAGCGACTGATCAAAACACCGTCTCACAGTCTTGGAATCTATCAGGTCTGTTTTTAATCGTGATCAAAGCACCGTCTCACAGTCTAGGAATCTATCAGGTCTGTTTCTTCATCTCGTACTTGGTGGGCCTGTGTGATTTCCAAGGAGCCCCTCGCTTCCTAACTTTCTCTGCAAGACGTCGGGTCGTTCTTAACCCCATGCCTGTTTTCCTAGAGAAGTCCCTATCGCACTGCCGAGCGTCAAAAGGGTAGATCTTTGTCGAAAAACATGTTTGTGCAGTACTTGCTCTACTCATGCAAGAAATACAGGATTAACTGATTCATGGTGATATCCCAGTGAAATGAAGAGCTTGATCTCTCCCTCGTCTGAAAATGACAATTGAATGTATGATTTAATGTAAACAACATGTATCAATATGGGGGGAGACACACACACACACACACACACACACACACACACACACACACACACACACATACACACATACACACATAACCACACATACACATACACAAACACATACACACACATATACACACACACACATACACACAAACAGACTAATAAATAAATATATATATATATATATATATATATATATATATATATATATATATATATATATATATATATATATATATACTTATGCAAATTTAGTTCTGGACGAAAACAAAACAATGGGAATGTAACGAGCGCTTCTAGCACTAAAATAATCCTGAGCCATAAAGCTGAAATAACTGGCTCCGTTTCTTTTCCAGTGAGCGTCCAACTTGCTTACTTTTATCTCTCTGGGTTGTGTGGGGAGGGATTTTATACCGACTACGTAAGAATAGAATTTTTTTTTCTTTTTTAAGCTGCCTTTGACAATTTACAAGAAAAGCTCTTGCTTGTAGCTTACTGAAGTAAGGAGGAGAGTCAGGGAAGAATTTTTTGAAATTGGTTAGGTTAGTTGACCTGGTAGGCCCTGATGGAAGTAGGAATAAGAAGAGGTTTTTAAAGTTGGTTCATGATGGTTTAAGTAAAAATAGGATCATGAAAAGGTTTGTAAAGTTGGTTTCTGATAGTTTTATCTAAAAAAAGAATCTCTGATGGAAGGAGAATGAAAAGGAGGTTTTCAAACTGGGTTACGTTATATATCTGAAAACTTCTGATGGAATAGTATTAAGAACAGGTTCTTACAGTTGGCTATGCCATTACCTAAGAACTCTTATGCAAAAGTCTGTCGAAGTAGGAGAGTAAGGGTAGATTTTGAAGATTTTAGAAAGTAATACAGATATAATTCTCACAGAAGGTGTATGCCTCTCTGTACCTAACACTTCCCAGTGACAAATGGTGGTCATGATTAATAATGATAAACAAAGAATTCTGATCATTGGGGATGAAGGCTTGAGGTGGAGGACATTCAAAAGTACTAATCTACAGTGATGGTAGTCATTCCTAACCTATTCTTTGGCACGAAAAATGTAATTCCATACCTTATCTTCGTCACAAAAGATGACTGTGTTTTTACTTTATGTTTTGGTTGTGTATGTCTGCTCTCTTCGTAGAAATTTAATTCAAACACAGAAAAGAAAAATGTTCCATAAAGCGTGAATCACCAAACACCATTCTACATTATAAAGCGTGGATTACCAAATACCATTCTAGATTATAAAGCGTGGATCACCAAATACCATTCTCTCCATATAATCTAATCTAAAAGTGAACTGGCAAATAAGACGTTAATGGTACATCACGGTCGAACAACTCTTTTCCCCTCCTCCTCCTCCTCCTCCACCCAGCTTTATATTGCCTCAGCAGTGGACGGCATCCACTGCAGCGAGCGCAGCTGTTCGGTGCGCAATAAATGTGACACTATGGCCTGGAGTTTGTCCTTGGAGTCTTCTTCAGTGTTCAGGTGTGCAGTGGGAGGGACACCTGATGCCTAGTATATGCTGCAAGATTAAGAATTCTTGATACTACGTTGCCTGAGTATATATATATATATATATATATATATATATATATATATATATATATATATATATATATATATATATATATATATATATATAACTCTTCCATCCATCCTGTTACCGATTTTTTCTTACGGATATGAATACATGTGGTGGATTGAAAATACGAAGAGACTATTGGGTCCTATATGGGATACTGGACACAAAAGAAAACATCGCTCCGGAAGAAGCCACTATCATTTAGACAAATTACGTGACGTGAACAACCATACGTTGTTGAAGATCGGGCACACGTTTTCCTTTAAAGGAACACACGATTGAAAAATCTAGATGGCACAGTGTTCCCTCCAGTCGACGATTATGGCTATACAATCCACAGGAATGTGTAATGCTATTCAAAAACAGAAAAATACTCATTTCGCATATTCGAGAGAAAGATAATCGCTCGCATATGCGATAGAAAGAAATTGCTCAGCCCCATCAGCCAATTTTCCATCCTGTGTCCATATTTTGTGATGCATTTCCTTAGAATCATAAGAACGTCCTCGTACTTCTCTTTCCTCACATCAGTTCTGCTTCACTTCATGTCATCTAGACTCCAGCATCTTAAGCGGGAATGAAGTTACCAAGACCTTGCATTACTTATCACTTCCCTAAGGCTCCCCGTGACGCAATAGATCTTTTCAACTCGCTCTTGGAATATCTATTACACCAGCGTGAGTTGATGTATAACACATACTGACCTCTAACCTTCTTCTCACACATTATCTACATCATAGCCACTCACTCGCATATAACCTGTATTCACAAGTCAAATGTCAACGATAAATGCTCCTTCAACAGGCTCAATCTATTTTTGCATTGCGTTTCAATATTCTGATGGCGAGGCACAGAAACAGAGAACAGGACTCTATGCTTTAAGGACAATTATATTTTCACAGCCAACTTTAGCAAGAGAGACCGGATCTACAGTGGTAGATGAGAGAGGATATCATTCCTTTCTCGTGTTGATAACCCAGAACTTGCAGTTCCTATACTGTTTTATCAATCTTTTCTTTCATTATTTACGGAGGATTGGAATAAGTGAGTGAATCCATTTTCTTCTGTTGTCTGTAGGGTGTGATATCAACCTTAACCGTAAAAACGTTTTCTGAGATCACCTCAACTTTCCATTCCTGGCTTCTTTCCCCCACAAGCACACACCTCCCACTGCCCTCCTCCTCAAAGGCACATTCCTCTCTCCTTCTTCCTTTGCTTTGTGTCTCCATTAGTTCTCCCTCCTCCTTGCTGATTAATTCCTCCCACGTATACACACACACACACACACACACACACAGCTCTCACTCATCCGCTCTGACTTAATCCTCACATGCACACCTTTGCCGCCACCAACAGCTGGCTCACTGCGTCATCCAGCGATCGGTGGCGCAAAAGGATTACAAGAGTTCACAAAAGGGGTCTTGGTCAGACCACTGTGGGCAGATGGTCATTACACAGTTTGTTATAAAGGTGGTTCACTTCCTAGGCTTACAGTCTTTCATGTAATAAGATACATAATATGGATACAGCTTCAGAATTTTAGGAACATTCATTAACTTTCGTCCTATTACTCCCAGTGTCTTTGGGATAATCATTAACAATATATGTCTTCCCATTTCCTATAGTTTTTGTTGGCAACTGTTCCTTGATGGTCTTGTATCCAGAGTCTAAGACACAGGGTGTTCTGACGTGTCCATCTCTCAGGCCACAAACTTCGCAGTTAAGATGATCAACGTTTCCAGGTAGGCTAATAGCACTGATAGTCTAGCCTTCAAAATGCAATCATGAAAGTTTATAGTCTACTAACTTCGTTGCTGTACCACTGCACAGTGGCACCACTTCCATCCTTCCCAGTGGTAGAGGTGCCTTCCCAGTGGTAGAGGTGAGAGAGCATTTATTCACTGTGGACACACTGCTTTCACTTTTTCTTGCTCTTCTGTTTCACCAATTCAAAGTCTTCGCTGGTGTTACCGGGCTCAGCCTTTCAAAGGTTACACCGCCAGGTGAAAAAAAAAATCACCCGTAGGCAAGGCTGTATCACTATAGGAGAGCACAGTCTCGTCAAAGAACACCCCCAATCCAAAGGAGTCTACATTTCCCTGCTACTGGAAGTAGCGTAGCCTTACGTTGCAGGATCCTTTAGAAAGAGGTTCGAGGGGAAAAAAACCAGGACTCCTTCATTTGTTCCTCCTGAACAATATTTCCCCTAGGCAGAGTTCTCACTCTTACCTCCTGAACTAACTCTCTCCTCGCATGCAGAGTGGGCGTTTGTGGACGTCTTATGGCCCCCATCTCCTACATTCTTAGCTTCCTGCGTCAGCCTTGCATTCTTATCTCTTAACCATCATCTAACCGAGGATATTCTCTGCCTGGCGCGACGTTCACATTCAGTAAATCTTCAAATATTCATATTAGACGAGTGTAGTAAAGTCTTTCCTTTCACGCCATTAACTTTTCTTTCTCTCTCTCTCTTTCTTTCTCCTCCTCCTCACTTCATGAATTTTGACCCCCAAGTCTTTAAGGTAGGAAAGCCTTCCTCTTGTCTTAAAAGCAGTTGCCTTGCAATTATATTTCACGCGTTCTTTTTAATCTTTTTAATATTTCGTATATCTTTTGTATTCATAATCACCCCAAGACACCATATGGATAGTCCTGGTGTTACCCAGGACGTCTTTGAAAAAGCTCCTTACAACCAGAGGCTGCGCTGCTTCTAGGAGCAGGGAAATGTGGACGCCTTTGAAGAGTCACATTCTTTGTCGAGACTGCACTTCCAGGGATATAGCCTCACCAAAAGGTGATTTTTTTTTTTACTCGTGATTTAACCTTATGTAGGCGGAGCCCGGTAACACCTCGTCATATTTTGCTTTTTGGAAAGGAGATGAACAGCTGAGTTGACTGTGGACCAGATGCCGCGACCAGGAATCGAACCTATACGAACCTCGACCCCAAGGCGGCCCATGAATTCGCCACGTTCTGCAACGGTAACCACTACACCACGGATGTCCATGTTACTTTGATAATTTACTTCACTGAAAACTTATATGAAGTTGGGATTTACCAATCCCCTTCCTCGTGGCTTCAGTATTACTGAAAATGAATTAAAAGATACATATCTTCTTTTTACCTCTGAGAATTTGCAAACTGCACAATATCACAATATGAGGCTTTCCTTTTCACATTCCCCCCCCCAAAAAAAAAAAGAAAAAAAAATAAACTTAAAGGATGTTATTCAGAGAAGCTTCAGCCGCTGCGAGATATAATAGATCTTAGAAATATCAGCTGATCATAGGCTAGTGCATTTTGATATTAGTAGAAAATAGTTCCGTGACACTTTATGACGCGTGTCCCCCACGTTCCTCCTTCCTGGGTTATACGCCAGAGAAATTAAACCTTTCCTTAGAATCAAGGTCACGTCGATCCTCGTGTGTTTGGAGTCCATTTAATAACAAATTCCTTTTGCTTCCCTCGATATCAATTCGGATTCCATTAGGCTCCACTACGAATTCCTTTATCTTCGCCCGCGACGTTAGCGTTGATGTAAGAGGCGTCTGGTTATTACGTCCATTTGCAAATGTTCATTCATATTCCAAAGCAGCCTCCTCTGTCCGTATTTCCCTGGACATTTTCTGTCGCTCCTTCTGCCGCTAATTAATCAGGTTACCAACTCAGCCAGACGCTCCATGCGCTTTCGTACCGATGTAGCAGACATTAACGTACAGAAAGAGACATTCTGTCTTTCCCCTCACCCACTCCTAGAAACACATTCGGGCACCCTAAAGCATTTTGCCTCATAGTGTCTCCTTCGGGAAATCAATCTTTGTACCCAATTCTTAAAAAAAAAGAGAAAAAAGAAGACATTTCCTTCTACAGCTTTCAACGACACGGAAGAACTTCAAACACCGCAAAATCGCAGCTTAGAAGAACTTCAAACACCGCAAAATCGCAACTTAGAAGAACTTCAAACACCGCAAAATCGCAACTTAGAAGCACTTCAAACGCACCCCCTCCCCCTTCATTCTCACGTCCTACCCTTGAAGTCTACCGAAATCGTCTGCTACAGCCGTTCTCTTGACCCACTCTCGCAGTCCGATCCCTAAATATTCTAGAATGGCTACTTTACCTCCGCATAATCTTCAGAGACACTCAAATGCCTAAAATCCTTTTGGATATCTAATGATGATGTTAATGTAGTCACCCCCAATTTTTTCCCTGGAAGACCCCCACCTTTCCCCATCCCCAAACAAAACTTTTTTCCCTGGAAAGGTAAAACTGGAAAATACTCTTCCTCGGCTGATAAACTCTTCCTCTCCGGCTCTGATAAAGGCGATAAGATAGAGGAAGATTTTTACCAACTTTCTTCTGTTTAAAAGAATATTTTCCACTTTCCTTTTTCTTTTCTTTTTAAGAAAGCGAACGAATTCTGAAGGTGGGTTATGAACTTGGCTATGATCTTGGCGTTACAGAGATGCACTGTGTTCAATTCTCACAGAAAAATACAACGAAAAACTGTAGCGACACAGAAATACAGTGCAGCTACTTGCGAGTTTCCTACGATGTTAAGTTAGTGGTAAATTACTTTACTGAAAGCATTCTAGACCTTGCCACTGACATATTTACTTATACTTTCAGACGTATGTATACTTAGAAAGGCTATTGAGACAGCAACCAGCATATAATATACGACATACCCAAGAATTTACATTACGTCGCATAATGTCGGGTACAAAATGGAAAACAAACGTACACGTTACATAGATCTGACACCAGAGATCAGTAATAATGTTGTACACATACAGGTGTAGGTCATGTCAAAGGTCATGTTAAAGGTCAGGGATATTACATATTGAACATGTTCGTGATTAGCGTTCCCTCTGAGAGAATACCTCCGTGCAGTCTATATGTCATTACCAATGAAAAAAGACATCTTGTATGTCTATGACATTTTCTTTCTACAATTACATGCGGTTATGTAGAGATATGATATAATTTTTTTTGGTATTTATTGGCAAACATGAGACCCCGAAAGACCTTTCCGTAATATTCCACATTATGTTTATGTTGTTATCTAAATATTTGATTATTTCCATTATTTTGTTACTGAATTACGTAATTATCTAAATTTGTTATCGAATTATCTTAATTATCATAACTTGGTTATTTGATTACATGTTCATTCTAATGATTTTCTCTAAAGTGATGTATTGCTCTCCTTATCTGCTTCTGGATTTTGCACATTGACGATTCACCTACAAGCACAATAGGGATGGACACAACGACAGCAGCCCAGCGGTATATACACGGTACGCGTGCGCACACGGGCCAACACGTAACCCGTGTAGATCTTACCGTATTTCAGAATTACAGGTACACGCTACCTGCGCCTTGGAAGGCTCGTCGAAGCAATGGGGGAGACTTCATTGCTCAAGTTCACTTTGGAATCTCTGGCATCGGGAACAGGATCTGTTTCTTGACTGGTATGATGAAGATGACACCCACTCTACTCCAGGTTGTCTACATATAATGCCACCTGGTACTGGCCTCAGCTACAGCCAGCGAATGGCCCCCGGGAGTTATATGAGAAGGTCCTCCTTTAAAAAAAAGGACCTTTTAAAGTAATACGTAAGGTTGGACAACCCTAAGCCAGGTTCGTCAACGATTGCGACAGACGCCGCCCCACCAACGGATATACCAAAAACGAAATTGGAGCCGAGATGAAAAAAAAAAAGAAGATATATATAGACACAACCCCCAACAACTCTACGGTAGCGACGACACTCACACGTTGACACTCGCAATCAAACTACACCTCCGCCATCAAATGCCTCCTGCCTTGCAAAAGGCTCCGAACGAGTGGTTTGATGTACTCGCTCACTTCGACGTACTTCGTCAGGTTATTAGTGAGAACGACACGTGTGCCAGTAGTGAGGATAAGACTAAAGATGGCCCTACTATAAGAACCCCAAGGCCAGCAACCTGATGATGAATAACATCGCAACTCACGACACCGAAGCTTTCTCGAGAGAACTGATGGAATTCCTGAAATTGTGAGAGACTCAAGTGTCTTTATATTAATGAAAATTATGATAGAGTGTCTTTACATTATTGAAAATTATGAGAGACTCAAGTGTCTTTATTGAAAATTGTGAGAGACTCAAGTGTCTTTCTTTAAACATATTTATTTTCTGATAACACTTGACCACAAATCTTTTACCCCCCCACTTCAAAAGAAAAAGAACAAAAGAATAGAATTCCATTGTTACTTCGCCAAACACATGTTTATCTTCAGTTGTTTATATCATTCATTTTACTGGTCTTAATTCTGGAACTGTGATTTTTGACTCACTCTTTTTTCACATTCACTAACTCTTGCCTTTTTCAAGACTTGTTGCTTCTTCTACCAGCAATTCTTTCCATTTGAACACTTGCTTTTTCTTTTCTTTTCATCCTGAACACCACCACTATATCTGCTACCACGAGAAATAACTTAACAAAGACCAAATACTTTGCCACCTCCGGACACTCTCCCCTCATTGTGTTTTTGTTTTCTTTGTTCGTTGCCAACCTAGCTAGACTCCGTCTGTCTCTCACGAGATGGGCTGGGATGGTAGTCTGTCTCTCAGGGAACAAAAAAATCACGCCCTCAAACTTTGGCAATCTCTCTCTTCTCAGTGGGCGAGTTTTCAACACATGAAACTCATCTCTTTTGAGCCTTGGAATTCGTCATAACAGACAAAAAGATCTCCACTACACCGGCCGATATCAGAAGCGCACAGAGATTCCTCTCTCTCTCTCTCTCTCTCTCTCTCTCTCTCTCTCTCTCTCTCTCTCTCTCTAATGCCTTTCAGTCTTCTGAAAAGGTGTTACAAGGAAGCCTCTACGACGGGTAATAAAACTTTAGAATTCTCCTTTAAAGAAAAATCATAAGTCTTCCCCTCTAACAGGGCAGGATTCTATATATATATATATATATATATATATATATATATATATATATATATATATATATATATATATATATTCATATTAAGTCTTGAGCACACTGCTCGTACCACATCGCTTCTATTTTGTTCCCCCCCATCATGCCATCACATCCTTCCAGATATATATCATGGATCATACTATAAGCATTTCAAGGCCAGTTATCATATCATCTATAAACGCTGTGTTCGCCTTCCTCTCAGTCTGAAACATTTAGCACAGTTTCATGGTTTCCAACAAACTACATATAACATGAATCCTTTCAGTCCTTTTTTTTTTCCTTTCTCCTTTTTTTTTTCTAACTGGTCGTGTACGCCCCATGAATCTAACCATTACAGTACAGACGGCCTATATTTCGCTATTATCCTTAATTCCGACTTGCCATTTTTGGTGCAATGGAGCAACGCGACCGCAGTGTGGGACATGTACAGACCATTTCCTAACCTCAGCAATTGCACTCCACAAACACACTGGAAATATATCCCCGAGGGTGTGTAAAACTGCAGTGGTCCCCCCTCGAATCCTTTTCCGTTTTTCAATACATTCATCTTTTTTTTCCTTTATAAATATATATATATCCTTTTCAGACTTCTTGACACGAATATATATATATAAACTCTCGGACATATATACTGATGAGGAATGCCTCTTGGTAGAGGAATGATTGCCAACGCAAATGTTCTTCGGGTCGTGTTACTGTCCAGGTCTCTGATCCGTATATCCCCGTCTGATACTATGATTCTTGTTGCTCCCTCTGGCCTCACGCTCGTCCAAATGAACGCTTTCCCTATTTCTGATCTTTATGGCGCTCGTCTTTCCCAGTTACTCACTTAAGTCTATGGCACAGCAGGAATGAATTCTGTCCTTTCATGATCACTCGGACGTTTGGAACTTTATTCTTGCATGTGTTGAGGCATTTCGTCGTGTCGATGGTGATATCTGTAGACGGCGCAATAGCCCGATGGGTTTCTGGCAATTTAGTGCATGTTGGTCAGGCTCGTGAGTCACTTCGTACGCCGCATAGACACTGGCGATCAGAGTCGATAGCGATCGGGTACATCAGTGCGTAAAACATGTGGGTGTCCAGACGGGACAGAAAGTGAATTCCTTCAGAGGACGTCCCTCACCTAAAGCTTGTAGGATGGCCGTCCTGAGTCGAGCGACAAAATACGGTCCTGCATCGCCAACATGTCGCCCTCTAGCATTCCTGAAGTTTCACTCAGCTGAGGAAATGGTCTCTGCCATGGGCTTAATCCCCAGTCGCTTTGTCCCTATCTCCACAGCGAAGCGGGTCTGGGACCATTATCTGTAGGGTTATCTCCGAGACCCCCCCCTCCGGCTGCAAGAAATAAGATCGGGATGGTCTTCGTCAGTATGGCTCTGAAGGGCTTCCGTCAGCAGTTCACAGACGCCGTTTCGCCAAAGGCCACAATGAAAGACAAGAAGGCTAAGAACGGCAATGTGGGAGACAGTGTGGAAACCTAATATCTTTAGTCAAACAGGAAGGTCTTTTTTGCTTTTCTTGTTTCCAATGGAAGTCATCGAACTCAGGCTCAAAACCTGCTCAAATGTAGATTCCAGAGTTTCGTATCGATTCTCCGAGTCTGTCCTTGCTCACAGAAGGCGAGGGGCTGAAGATTTTAGGTTAATTTCAGTATGGTTAATCATCCTATAAGGGAGGAAATTGGCACCATGTGTATCTATAGTTGTGATGCTTTCGTATATCCCCACTTTTCTACCACCATATTACCCAAAATGCTTTTAAAATGGCCCTTAAACCCAAAGGGCACATGGAACAGAATGCTGTCATCAAGGGTATGGCAGTAGCAGTGAGCAGGATTCAACGATAAGTCGATATTTTGGGTTGGAGGCGACGATCTTGCCCACACATACGTCATAGTATTAACTACGTCATCACATGACACCTACGTCATGGATTGATCGGCGTCATAACATCGTCAGGATCATAACATCGTCTACGTCATAATACCCTCTCTATCATCACATCATATCATGTTTCGTAACCTCACTGAAGCCGCTACAACATCACCTACGTCATAGGTGTCATCAGCACCATAACATCATAATAACATCAGATACATCAACACCAATTTATTCTAACAGGACGATCTTTAATCCATAAGTGACCTGATAATTTTTTTTCTTCTCAGGAAACAGAAGATATCTACTCCATGACTCAGCTGATATCTTATTCATAATACATCGTTTTCTTATATCTCAACAGAGCAAGTATGACTTTTTCTCTTTGTATGAAAAAAGAAATAGACTAACATTATCGTGTACGAGATTTTTTTGACTTGAAGAACAACACTGTGGCAATATTATACATGCAAACTCTATCCCTCTCGATCCTCTGGGTGACAGAGGAAAGATGCAAGCCCTAGATATCAAGAAATATTCTCATATGAATCACCAAAGGCTCTCCGTCTTAAGAGGCCTCAGTCACTATACTAATCCAACTCTCTTACTCAGTATCTTTACAGTCTGCCTTTCAAGGAGATTGCACGAAAACATTCTCAACCTGTTTACCGTCGGGTCTTACGTTATTTTACATTTCATAAACGCCAGAAGGTTCCGGAAAAACAGAGAATTTATATATATATATATATATATATATATATATATATATATATATATATATATATATATATATATATATATATATATATATATTATCCCTGGGGGTAGGGGAGAAAGAATACTTCCCACGTATTCCCTGCGTGTCGCAGATGGCGACTAAAAGGGAAGGGAGCGGAGGGCTAAAAATCCTCCCCTCTCGTTTTTTTCTTTTTTATTTTTCAAAAGAAGGAACAGACAGGGGGGGGGGGAGGGCCGTATGCAGAAAACTTCTTAGAATGCTTAAGTATGCTTAACCCCAAAGAATTCTACTTAACTTTAAGAATTTTGCTACGCATGTTTCTGAAAGCTGCCCTACGCTTAAGTATTTGTTTAGCAGCCGACAAATATTTTGACCCAAACCGCATTTCATACTTCTTAAATCTTACGCTTAAGTTTTGCTAAGCATCGTGCTTAGTCCTTTTCTGTGTGGGACTTAAGACACTTGCTCAGCTAAGCATAAAAATAAGCAGAAATCTAAGAATCTTTCTGCATAGGACCCCAGGTGAGGATATTCCCTCAAAGGTCCAGTCCTCTGTTCTTAACACTACCTTGCTAAAGCGGGAAATGGCGAATAGTATGAAAGAGAGAGAGAAAAAAAATATATATGTATGTATATAAATATATTAATATATATATATATATATATATATATATATATATATATATATATATATATATATATATATATATATATATATATATATATAATATATAATCCTCATGCAGGAATGTGTATTTCATAAGTGACTTCCACTTACAACTTCTGGACATGAGATTCACATATTCATTTAAAGTAGTTGAATATATTCAATACATCTCGTTCTGAATAACAGAAAGGAACAATACAGCCCATGAAAAACAAGATTTCCACATCGTCGAACTATAGGTTTGATGAATGGAAAAAGAAAAACGGTTTCAAAAGCACTGAACCTACGTAAAGCGTTTGATGTCACTGAACTCCTGCTATATATAGGATTACATGATATGGACGGGGTCTAACAGCGGATCGTTTGTCGTATTCTGCCGTCGATAACTTCCCAAGTTTTGAAGGATTGCTGAACACTCATACCTTAGACAATAACTGCTTCCCTCGTGATCAAGGCAAGGTACTGAGCCAAATTGAACCAGCAACCATATGGTTCAGAGACAAGTCTAATTTTCATTTCATTCCTGATTACTGTGTCCCATATCTTCTTAAAGAGCCACTTTTATCTTTTATCAGTTGTGGATAAATTGGATGAATAGGTAAGTCGTCATTTTATACTTCAATTTTTCCCTATTTATTTTTCCTTTGCGTTTTTAAGCATAAATCATTCCTATTTTTCACGCATGATGTTCAAAAATTTCTATCCAAGTTGTGACGAACCTAACCTCAGTTATTACGCCCCCTAACTACACCCAACCATCTAACTACTTAAGATTACAATGGAACAAGTGAAGAAAAGGGTGCCAAAGCTCAGCCACCTTACAAAAATCACAAATTTCAAGTCAACTTCCAAGGATTTTTTTCTCCTCTGACTGAAACCCATGATCTTTTCACTTAATTCCGAATTCCTGTACTTTTTTTTCGGAATTCACATCCATTTTCATTTTACGTTTTCCCTCTGTATAACTTGCATCCATACCTTCTCACACTTAGCTTAGTCCACAGTCATTCTACACGAGCGATGGCGAGTCTCTCGAAGCCCTGGATGGTCCACGTCAGAAAAGTAACCAGAGTTATGGTAACCTGATACCAGCAAGGAGTGGCTGGGAGCTGGTATATTCACTGTATGAAATTACTATCAAGTAATATATCACCGCCCTACGTAATATCGATCTCATGATAACACAACATTCCTCTATTGTGACCGACGTTTTCTTTTGACCTACAAACCGTTTTCATTGTATTATTTGTTTGAGTAAAATGAAGCACAACTAAGAGACAACCCCCCCCAAAACCCAATGACAATTATACAAAACGAGTTCAAGGTAAACACAGAATACTTTCCTATGCATATTTAAAGACTGTGCATTTTCGTTCGTAAACTACGACGAAGAGAAATGTGAATAAGAATATTCTTTTAATATCTTATGGTAATGTACACAAGTGGGAACTTTTAGGGCAGTTCTGCCGAAACAGTTCGCAGGATAATGGGCTAATTATGAGCATGAAATTAACCCTGGGTAGTGGAAAATCATTTCACCCGAGCCACAGACTTTAGCTTCAGCCACACCTCGAAAAAGGAGGAAAATTGAATCTCCACGAAGGTAAGGGGGTAAAATGAACACACTTCCAGTACGAAGTGAGACATGGATTTTGTTTCCGGGTTCTATGATAATGTAAAGAAGTCTTGCATTAATTATGGTTTAATATAATCATGTATCGATCTTAGGATGTCTATTTTGTAGGGTACGATGTATTATACGATGAAATACGATGTATTATAATCATTCTTAATCTACCTATCTGCTATTTTCCTCTCTAGCGGATCAAAAGTCTATTTATGAAAACACTTTTCCTTTATTAAGGGAAATGATTCTCGTTCTTACAAAGGCATTAAAGACACTGGACTATTATCACAGCATTGTCCAGTCACATGATAAGCCCTGTACTTGAACCCTCATTGCTGACGAAGGCAATAGCTTGACCTAGTAACAAAAAATGCGTGTATCACATTGCGCACAATAGGGCCAAAGGGAAGTTTATTTAATCATCTGTTTCATTATCTTCAAAAAAAAAAACCCAATTTCCTTCATTCCGAGAGCAATCGGATTTCCAGTTTACCCAATGAAACTCCAGCCAATCACCGTAGCAATCCAATCTTTTAGCACATTCGTTCTTTCAATGAAGCACATTGCACAGATATTGCACGGAACATCATAAAACAATTCTCTTTCATCTGTGGGTATTCCCTCCCCCCCACACGAAGCGGTGTCAAAGCTTTTCTAATTTTTGTTTGTTTGTGTTTTTTGTTTTTTTTCTTTTTCGTAGAGTCCCGGTTGCCTCCCGCCCCTCATACAAACCTACTACTTCACGCCTCGCACTTTGTATTATGACAACGCCGTTCAATTTCCTACTGAACGTATAGCTATCATCATCTTCACTATGGTGTGTTTTCTACTCATTTATGTGAAATATAACATCTATGGCCAACAGGCTTAACAAGACAAAGAATATATATATATACACATACATACATACATATATATATATATATATATATATATATATATATATATATATATATATATATATATATATATATATATATATATACAATGAATGGATGTGAGCAAATAAGGCCATTCCTTCGTCAGTTCAAGACGCTTGCGCGGGAAAACAAGATACACGAGTCTCTTCGCTGACAAAAACATCTCTGGAACGAAACTTCCAACACGCAGATCTGTTGCATCTTGAGCCTTGCTTCTGTGAGGGTATTTTCCTCTCCACCTTTTACCTCGAAGGCTTCTGCAGCTGGGGGGAGGGGGCAATGGCTATTAATCTTGGCAACGAGTTCCCCGGCGGACAGGTTAATATCCCTCAGTCACCGTGAAGATGATTGATCAATAAATAGTCCTGATGAGAGATGAGGGAACACTTGCAGGAAGAGGAGATGAAGAAGATGGAGTGAGGAGGGGGCTGGGCCTTCAGGTGTATCACATGCACCCAACATTGCTCTCCAAATTTCTCTCCAGAATACCGGATGTTAACTTTAGCCACGGAACACTGAACATTGAGGAGGGTCAAAATACCGGATATTAACTTAAGTTATGGAATTGTTAAATATACTCAGAGGAGTGTCGAAGTCCATGGCTTAGTTTCTTTGGTATACGGTCGAAAGGGAGGGTGCAAGGCGGTATTTCTACATGTTCCCTCCTGTGGGCGTAGGAACACACACCTGTGTGTGTGTGTGTGTGTGTGTGTGTGTGTGTGTGTGTGTTTAGGGAGAGACGGGAGATACTGACTCCGGCAAGGGGTTGGTGTCTGCTATTTTGATTTCGTCAGCAATTTATTCGTAATTGAAGGACGCAATCTTGGCCCACTCTCTCTCTCTCTCTCTCTCTCCGTGACAGCTTCAAATTAGCATACTGCCTCACTTGCTGTTGGGAGAGAGCGAGAGTTCCTTGATTAATACATATATCCTTGAGGCTCCCAAGAGGTTCTAATTGTGCCTTAAAAACTCTGGATGCCATTTATGAATTTTTCCATGTGAGTCTGCGAGATGAGAGAGAGAGAGAGAGAGAGAGAGAGAGAGAGATTCCCTTTGTGTTTTGTCTGTGGAAGAGACTTACCCCACCGGCGGTATGATCTTCAACGTCTGACTAGCCCGCCTTTGTACCGTTGACTGGCTCTCAAGCTATTCCTGTAGCTGAAATCGCCTCCCTACTTGTGTATGCCCGGTGGGGTTTGTTTCTGCGGGATGACAGCCAATTTGCTCTCGTGACGTAGAAACATAAGTAGTTACTTCACGCTTTTTACTCCACGACGTAGCCTGCAAACACCACTTCCCCTCCCCAACTCCACCTTGCGAACATCTCTCGAATATAATTCCAATTTAGAGTAGCCTCATTTCGCTTCCTCTGTCTCTTTTCTTTGCTCCCTCTCCTTGTCTTTCTCGTGAACAAGAAGCCATAATGACCGACTTGTAGAATATATATATATATATATATATATATATATATATAGAGAGAGAGAGAGAGAGAGAGAGAGAGAGAGAGAGAGAGAGAGAGAGAGAGAGAGAGAGAGAGAGAGAGAGAGAGAGAGAGAGAGAGAGAACAATGTTCTGGGAGGCAGTGTTCAGCTCTGATGCAAGGCAGAGGTTGCTAGTATGCAAATAAGAGTGAAAGGGTTCACACAAGGAGCGGAGGATGGGAAATATATATATATATATATATCTTCCTTTTCTCTTATACCGGATATAGAGTTAAGGGAGTAGACAGACAGAAAGGAGAAATGGAAACCTTAAGTGTTAATTTCGAATGAGGAAGGAATAATGAGATAGGCATTATAATAGAGCACATAAGTAAGTCCGACTATGAGAGAAGGATCGATTTCTCAAGCATGATTAATGCAGTGGCGTACTTACGTAAAGTGAAATCAGCTATTAGCATCCGACTGATCAAGAACGAGGAAGGACACAGAATGTCGAGCAGCAAACGACATTAACTTGGTGGAGTAAATTTGGATAATATATAGCTATTAGAATATGTTTACGAGACTACAGGGGGATCACTGAACTCCACAGTCAAAGACGGTTTATACGTTAAGATGAGGCTAGATGGGTTCAATTAGTTAAAAAGATATAAATAATGACCGTATGCATGTGTACTAGGCGGGTAAATATAGCCCTGAAAAAAAAAGAAGTGGAATTCGAATAATTTCACATAATCTCTTTTCTTCCATAGACATGACTGTCCTGTATAGAACCACACGGGACAAATAATTCAGTTTCGGGAAATGAAAATTTACTGCGATAAATTCCATGTTAGGAAACAAATGACGCCATCTCTCCTTATTATGTCCTAAGTTCGCATGTTCTTCGGTGGACATTATTCACCGCCGTGTTGACAATTGCCATCAAGCTCTGGCACGATGTATAATCTTGCAGTCCTACATTACGACATACGTTAAGACTTAAGCCATGGCAAGGACAGAGTTATTCAAGGTATAATTGCCTAAATACAGCCCCAGGGGGAACGGTCTGTCATTACCATTGAACTTATGTTCCCCCCAGAGGGTCGTAGGGAATGTCGAACCTCCATCTCCGCGGTTGTGAGAGGGTCAAATCTCGATCTACAGGGTCATGAGGAGGTCAAAGACCTCCTATCCGATTGGTAATGAGATCAAAACCTGATGGAAATGTTTCTCAACTTGAGCGACAGACTGTGATATATACATATTGGCAAATGTTGCCTATAACTGTAGACTGTATTCGAGTTGATGCGATATGCTGAGTCTGTAAGCATACTTGTCTTGTCTTGTCTTGGCGTAGATAAAGATGCCTGAATATTCTGTTAAGCTCTCATGGACACGTCCGTCTTTGATCATGGCAGCCAGATATAATAAATCAGATTATCTTCGTTTCCAGACGTGAATTCTCTTGCCCCCCGTTGTTTCCAGATCCGACACGGATGCAACAAGTATATGGGGGAGAGGATCGCTTACTGCTGAAGTGTGTGTGTGTGTGTGTGTGTGTGTGTGTGTGTGTGTGTGTGTGTGTGTGTGTGTGTGTGTGGCGTTCTCTCTCTCTTCCAAACAACACAAGTGTGACATAATGCCGGTGGTTCCTTCCAGAGAAAGTGTATACATCTCTTCAGCTCTTGCTTTGCGAGGGGAATTCTAGAGTTAGGAGAACATGTCGTCACTGATGCTGGAGTGTGGGGGACTTTTCGTCTCCATCTCCAATACGTGAAATCAAGAAATAAGCTGCTGCATATACCGCTTGTCCTCCTCAAGCTGGAGTCACGTGATATATATATATATATATATATATATATATATATATATACATATCCAGTCTGAGACATATTCAAGCAAACACACCTTGTGTGCATCTCTCATTACAAAGAATCTCACAAATTAATTATGAAGTAATGGTCTTAACGTGAGTAGCTTTATAAATTATATTTATCCTACTAAAGACTCGAGCAACTATATCATCTACATTTCATTTTTCAGTAACGCTATTTTCTAGTTTGCGAAAGTTAAATGCAATATTCATTTTTCGTCCGTCAGAAAGTTGTAATGGTGTTCTGTCTAGTTTAGGACTGCTAAATTCGTTATGTTAAATGATATATATATACTTTTCCCTTCGAGATGCAAAAGTAATGAGCACGTGTGATACCCTTAGTGGTGATGTAACTGTCACTTAGAAAGTTTAAATACTTTTCTCTCTCTCTCTTTCTTTAATACTGTCAAATTCCAGAAATTTAATGAGATGGTTCACTGGCTATATCATTCAAGATCCAGAGTTAATGACCACGATTACCCGACGCAAAGCAGAGAGGTTCTTATCTCGTCCAGATAATGCAATTTGGAGACTCGTTCCCTACACGTAAGGCAAACAACCCCCTCCCCCCTCAAAACAGCCACGAAGAGTTCATATAAGACCCAGCTTGAACCCATATCCTGCTGGTGCACACGGGGTCAAATCCTGCCAGCTCTTACTGCATTATTCAGGATTCGTTTAGGATTACCTGCACCCCAGAACCTCCCTGGATCGAACAGGGACATCTCCCCTCCCTCCCTCCGTGCACACCAGAAGGCTAGACGACCCCCGGCGGTCGGGGTATGCCAAGCGGCTGCCCTGGGGAAATCTCCCAGCGTTGTCTCCCGGCACAGCACCACGCGGTGGGCTAGATTGAATAACCGATTGCCTTCCTGTGGACGAGCCATGGGGACCTGAATCAGGGCGGATCCTAACGTCTGGAGACGGAGGAACGTCGGCATCTATTTTGCCAAGTGTGGAGTGAATATGCATGAGTGTCGAGAGGTAACAAATGTGCATACCTCTATCCATATATATATATATATATATATATATATATATATATATATATATATATATATATATATATATATATATATATATACCTTTACAATACATCCCAAGGCCTCTCATGCCCACGATGCATCTAATATAATGAGGACACTGGACATCTACTACTCAATTGTCTTGTAGTCTATGCACACAGACACACACACACAAACAGGCCATCACAACACATTATAACCTGTGGTCCCGACCGATGGACGTGGCTAGCCTCCTCAGCGCAGCACCAGGAGCTTCAGAAGGATAGGAAAGACTCCTGGTGAGTGATGTTAAGTTAAGGTATATACATTTAAGACTCTGTTAACAGCTGTAATCAATGTAAAGTACTACCCCGTCATCGGGGATACTTCAGAACGAACGTGCTAACGAGGAACATCGAGATGTATCAACAAGTGTGAGGTACGCAGCTCACCATCATCATCCCGGGCATATTGGTCCTTCCCTCATCTAAGACTCGTGTTGTCAACACCGTCTCTGTCCACGACATAGTACATGCTGGTGCTGCTGTTTGTGTTTTGGCCAATTTGCTTCTCGAAAAAAAAAATAGAAACTCAAAAGACGCCCGATATGTTATCCTAAACTTGTCCTGGTCATGACGACTCATGAACTTAATTCAGCAACGTTTCCCAAGGTGCCAGTTAACATCACACCCACTTACTTCAACCTCGACCTGGATCTGACATAGCTTCGTGTCTGTCGAGAGAAAAGAATTAACAAAACACATCGAGGACTTTCCCTCCAAATGCATTTAGCGCATCCACAAATCGAGACTGTCCGAAACTGTTTTCCCTCTCTTTTTCTTCCCTTTTTTTTCTTTCTTCCCCCAATCGAGAATCCAATTAGATTTTTTATGACAGAGTTCAGGGAACACAGGACAAGAATAACATCCCGAAAGCGGAGTTAAGTTGCTTTTTTACACAAAAGACTTTTGACGTTTGTCTCATAAAGCATTCCACAAAGAGCTCCCAGGATGAAGGAGTCGTTGTCGAACTACTCGGTAAACAGGAGATGCAGGGGGAAGGAAGGGCAGCGGAGCGGAGAGGCGAGAGGTCTCTTGGAGGTCTTGGAGGAGGTACGCAGACAAGGACCGTCAGCGGCTAAAAAAAAACAATTTACAGATCAAAGTCACGGAAGACAATTTCCTCAAAGGTGCGATGCCTCCGTTTTCTTCCACGTAATAAGAATAATAAAATTCTAATTTCTTGATAATTGTTTCTTTAGATTTACCCCAAAAAAGAAAGACATTCTTACGTCTCGTTAGCAGCCAATGACGTCAAATGCAGTGCCTCATTGTTTGTCAAGTAGAATGATCCTCGCCAAAGCGGTTATACAGCTATCCTTACATATATATATATATATATATATATATATATATATATATATATATATATATATATATATATATATATATATATATATATGTAACTACTCATTTGCTATATGTTCTCTGCTCACATACGCACACACACACACACACACACACACACACACACACACACACACACACACACACACACACACTGTCACAGCACTTCATGATCTCTGGTCCCGAACGGTGGACGTGGCCAACATCCTGAGTGCTGTCGGAACCTCATAGGGATAAAAGGAACTCCTGAAGTTAGGAAGTAAGTAGTATATACACATCACATTTCTTGTTCAAATGCACTAAATTCGGCATGATATCTACAGCATAAGATCCAACCCTTTTACACACATCCCGAAACTACATCTCTCTCTCTCTTTTACATCGCACGTTGTAGAATCTTTCTCATGGTATTATTCCTAAAGACATTTTTCTTCTGGGGAGCAGCGGTAATCCCTGCTCTCCCGTCGAATGGAGCGCCACAGTCACCTAAATCATTCACAGTCTGGGTGCACTGTTCTGCACGGATCTTTTCAAGCAAAGTCACAGTACAAATTCATCTCCACACGTCAGCAATCTTTTCCACCCAACTTTACGTAGAGCAAACCGGATATTATTTTCTCGTGCCAGAGTTTCAAACAAGACTTGGCTTCTCCAGGTCCATTCCGCTATGTGTTAGGTCCATGTACCTTAGACTGGAATATGATTTACCTTCGATTTTAAGGTCTGGATTCAACTATACAATAGAGATACTAATTCAATCTATGTTTATACTAAACGGCCTTACCTTTATTTTTTTTTTTTCACAGGACAATAATCTTCCCTTCAGATTCAGTTTAAAATTGCCTCACTTCCCCAGAGTTCAGCATCTGACACAAAACTCAACGTTGTCATCACTTCTTTTCCTTTTCCCGTTTCTTTCTCACTAATTGTCTTTTCTGTCCTCACTCCTGCTCTTCACCGAGGCTTAAACCTGATTCCCTTGCTGGGCTATCTTCATTTCTGTACCTGTCTCATTATACCAAACTTCCAACCAAATTTCTCAGAATATACAATAAAAACACAGGCTAAAGGGAAATATTTCCATAGAGAACATTATCTAAAAAATGCGGAAGGAATTCATCAGCAGAAGAGGAAAGCAAGAAGGGAGATGCAGAGAGAGAGAGAGAGAGAGAGAGAGAGAGAGAGAGAGAGAGAGAGAGAGAGAGAGAGAGAGAGAGAGAGAGAGAGAGAGAGATACTGCACAGCAGATCAAAGAAAATGGAATGTGATTGAAAAAAAAAAAGAAACAGTATTAAGGCGTTTCATTCAACACGTTCTCATGAAACACTATGAGCTGAAGCGATACAAATGCGTCAGTACCAAAGAAAAAGTACATATTTTTCCTTCCTCTCAGCAATGATGCGTGATCAACTGTGATCCGATTGACTGTGACATCAAGCGATTGCAAGCAAATCGTATCACTACCAAGTAGCGAATGGCATCATAAAAAACACTGGTATCGTAAAAATTGACTTGTCCAAACAGGTCAAACTTCTGAGAATCAGAATGGCGAAGATACACGTATTCTTCAGAGCTCCTGGAATTTTCTTTGATCATTTCAATAGACTCAATGGTCTACATATGATCAATAAAACCCCTGTTGCCTATTGCAAATTAATGGGAAGATATAACTGTACAAAGGGCACACACGTTTAACTGAATCTGTCGTACGCATCGAAATGGGTGAAAATGCTCTCAGGTTTTAAGCATCCAGCGTCATAATAATCTTGACCTAAGGTTATCTGTTTAAGTTCATTATTGTTTTGAGTAATCCCACCTCTGATCAGTTTATCTTATGGAGGAAGGAGTGCGAAGTTACCTCCATCATCTGTGATGCAAAAAAGAACTTTGCTGTGAATTGTAAGTGATAAGAAAAAGAAATTATTCTCTGCCTAGATTCTATAACACGGATTTCTGTCCACAGGCTTTCATACGTAAGAGCTAGTAATCTTTAGGAATGCTAAAGAGACAATTTGGCAAGGATCTGAGGAACAATGATGTATCATTCTTCATACTTCACCCAGTGTCTTGACCCTCTTGAGAGCTAGAACAGTGTCGTGAAGGTAAGGTTCTTATAATGGACAGGCTTGATTGAATTTCCGGGCCACGACTCCCAATTCCTCTTTCATGTCTCCACAGTTATACCAGTTCGAAGCTCCATCCCTCCTCCATCCGTACTCCTCCACACTCCATTGACTCGAGCCCCCCACACTTCTTCACGCTCCATCGACCCTCTTCCACCACCAGAGGTACAGGAAACGTTTTAACAGATAATGACGTGTTCTATCGCCATCACTATCTTGTCACTTTTATTTACGGGCATGTCACTCCTGCCCACGGTAATATGGTGGAAATACCTTTCCCAGAGCAGTACTTTCCCCAGAGCAGTACTTTCAAATTCTATACAAGGGTCTGAGAACTCAGTGTCCGTCTCTTTCATGAGAAATATACAACTTTGTCGACGTCTTCCTTAAGTCTCCTTAATTTCACCTTCTTTCTCATTTAACAATCTTGACATATGTGATATCATAAGCCACAATTGGTCAGTTAAACAGTCTAAAAGAGTAATTAGTATACTTTAAAATGTGTTCGATTTCTTCATGTCATGTACACAAAAGGGCGTCTTTTTTAAACGTGATAATAATGATGACTATATCATTTTTTTATAGTGAGTGACTTGGCCCTGGCAAAACATACCTCTATCGTGACTGTCCTGTGTGGAAGGAATTCATACTATGAAAAAGAATGACCAAATCAACCTGAATTCTTCAGGTCTTTGTGGACCAAACTTTTAAAAGTAAAGAAAGTTCTAGGAAGGAGAGACAAGAGAAAAAGAGGAGAGCTTCACAAGTTCACTGTTCATGGGAAGAGGGAGCAGGAATCATAACGGTCAACCCTCGTGTAGTTGGGCCTCCACACAGAATCCAAAGGCAGCAGCCTTCACAAGAGATATGACACTAGCTTGGCCAGCTACACGAGGATGGTCTCCACGCAGAAACTAGCGACAGCAGCAGCCACAAGAGATATGGCACTGGCGCCTGTACACCATCAGGTTTTAGGAGATAGCTTTTGTTAAATTCATTCGGCTGGGTTTCCAGAATAGGGTGGAGGATATGGTTACTGCCCATGATGCTTCTTATTGTGGTGGTAATCTGCAGTGTTTTGAAAACTGAACGTAGGGAAAAACAAGGTAACATCTTTAAAGGAGATGTAGGTAGAAATTGAGATGAGCACATTTTGAATTTAAACAGATTTCTGCTCACTCAACTCTAGATACACTACAGGTCCAGGTCAAGAAGAAATGTGTTCCGTATCAGAGAGAGAACTAGAAGTAGAATGAAGAGGGAAACAAAGTTAAAATATGATTAACGTAGAATCGTCGGCGTAAGGATGAGCAAAGAGAGATACTGAAATCATATATATATATATATATATATATATATATATATATATATATATATATATATATATATATATATATATATATATATATGAAATCCAAGATAAATGCACATAAATGTTTAAGACAAAATCCCAATTCGTCGTAGTTCCACGAGAAATTTGTCTCCAAACCTGATCTCCTCTGGATGGTAAGAGAGCCAAGTTTAATGAAGGGGATTTAGGACGTGAGGAAGAAGAATGGAGTGAAAAACTGCTTGAATAAACTTATATAAGACCTGCACGACAAAGGCATCGGATGCCAAGGGAAATCATAAGATGGTGCTGGAAGCCCTAAAACAAAATGCAATCCTCCGGAAGCCTTCATATGCCCTGAAGGTCTCTGAGCTTGTGAAAGCAGAACGTCATTCTGATAAAAGCAACTTTATCACAACCTGTGAATGGAGGGACCAGAGCCCCGCGCGCGCGAAGAAGAAGAAGAGGAAGAACAGAACAAAAAATCGAGCTATGGAATATCTTGAAGCTGTCGTGTATGATAGATCCGAAACGTCTGCGTGGCGTTTTTATGAAGGAGGAATCGGGTTTCTATGCATACCAACTTCACCACTGAGATGCAGTTTTCCTTATAACAATAAAACGGATCTGGAGAACTGAATGTCTGTCCGCCTTACGCCACCACCTGAACCATTTGAGAGAGAGAGAAAAAATATGACTGGGATGCATAACAGGTTTCTTGTAAAAAGAGGACGTTCTCAAGACGCAATTAAAAAGGAGGAAAAGTCGTATTTCAGCAGAGGGGACGATGTGGAATTACAGTAAACGGAAGGCTGTAAAAATCCAGTTAAGGAGGGTATGAAGAAGATAGATTATCTATCAACCATTATCTATCATTGGAAGGGATGTGTTTGATATATCATCCATGGGGATAGAGGATAATGAATCACATTTTACACTCCTTCATAAAAAAAAAAATAGATAAAAAAAATAGACAAAGACCCAGATATCCGAGAGTACGACTCGTATTGTCGCGTCCAAAACGAAAAATGAAAAAAAAAAAGTCTTTGATCCCAGATCACAACGAAGCCGAAGAAAACAAATGGAAGAAGACGAGAATTTATGTCATCGTCGTATGCCTTACAACATTAGAAACCTCACATGCATGATTGGTTTCAAATATCGGTAAAAGAAACAAGAGAATTAGAATATTTCTAGTTACTGCGGAAACTGACCCCCTGCCCCCCAAAAAAAGAAAGGTTCCAGAAACTTTTCAGGGTCTCATAGATGCGACATCAGATTGGTTCGGATACCAATGATATGTACATTTAAGTTCCTATGTCATCCCCTTTATGAGCATCGAAAACGAGATTCTATTTGGGTCAAGCGATCTTGAAAGAAGGTGGATGCAGTACCCTTCCACCCTGGTGGTCGAGGACTTAATACAGCTGTTGTTGAAAAAGTTGGATCAAAAGAAGGACAATCGAGTTTTCCTTTCCATGAATATAATTAAAAGCGAGTTTACACGAGGTGCTTTTGAATTTACACACGAAGGAAACACGAGGCATGTTAAACCAGTTATCTGCTTACAGGCCACCACAGAAACGTGCTCGAAGTCTGGAAAAGAGAGAAAGAAATATTTGAATCCCTCCAACGCCATCAAAGTTTGTGGCAAACAGGGAGCATTGGAAGGACGAGAGAGAGAGAGAGAGAGAGAGAGAGAGAGAGAGAGAGAGAGAGAGAGAGAGAGAGAGAGAGAGAGAGAGAGAGAGGGGGAGAGAGGAGAGAGGAGAGAGGAGAGACAAAGAGAGACAAAGAGAGGAAAAGAAAAAAAGGAAAGAAAGAGAGAGAAAAAGAGAAAGAGTATAAGAGAGAGAGAGAGAGAGAGAGAGAGAGAGAGAGAGAGAGAGAGAGAGAGAGAGAGAGAGAGAGAGAGAGGAAGTACATCTCCTGAATGATAATGATACAAGACCAGGAGTTAATCAAGAGACATTTTACGAGCGACAAAGAGTTCTCTTCGGCAGCTCTTACAAATGCAGGAGCCCAGCTGAATTAAAGTGGTTGTCTCATCGAGAATGATTATACCTTAATTTTTCCTCACAGAACACAAGGGTGGCGGCGTTTGCGATTACCGTAATACAGGAACTGTTAGTTCTCGCCTTGTTGGATCTCGAGTCTCCTAGTTATGGTCCCATTTGGCTCAACATTTCTCAAACCTTCTGATAACGTTGCTGTGTTTCCTATACCTTCCCCTCATCCCCCCGCCCTCCAATCCTCAGACGATGTAAAAGGTCCTCAACCACTCGACCTCCAAAGCCACGAAGGACTGCTGCCTTCACATCCATGCACCGAGTAACCCCATGCAGAAGATTTCAGTGGACAACACAAGGATAACTCGAGTTTCAACCGGGATGATCCCAGTGGAGCCGAGGCCTCTTCTTTCACCCAAGGTGGATTTTTGATGGAGGTACATTATGCTCGTGCCATGTTGGTCACAATTAAGATGGGAGATACAAATCGAGAATGGCTTTGACGATGGATGGCCAGCCAAAACCATTCAACGGCCAGTATCCACATCCTTCTTCATCGCACAGGTTCTGCAGCACTTGGCCAGGACACCAGGTGATTCCAGCAATGGAGCCAAAAGCTATTTGGCCGAAAACAACTAATCTAAAACATACACGCCATTGTATCACTATGAAGAACGTCTTCGAGGAAATGTTTCAGTCATAGCATGAAAGGAATATGATGACTAACTCTGCACTAAACGATTAACACATCAAAACGTAATTCGATCTGCGAAAATGTCGCGAGATCGTCAGCAACATAGCGAAGTGATTAAACGAGTCTTGTTATACAGGAAGGCACCATTATTAGTCACTCTGTTTGCTAGTTTAGATGAAGAACATGCATGAATTACCCGGCCTTTGTCCCTTGCTCTCATGAGAATTTCATGAAGAGGAATTTAACAGTGCAATAATCAAGGGAATTCCTTTGAAGTCTGGGGCCACCCTTGGACCTTGCATGTAGCGGGACGAGTTAATAATAGAGACAGGAAAACGTCCACCTTTTGAAAGGAAAGGGCAGACGCCACTGGCATGGGAGTAGTCAGTCAAAACTACACCTGCATTCAGTGAATATGAAGAAGGATCTGCTTTTCCCGTAATGAAGTCGCATTCCTTAATAACTCCAGTGGAGTAAGATAATGCTACACACAACCGAATCAGGAGAGAAGAAACATATGACCGCAAATCCAAATTGCAGAAGCAAATTGAGAAAAAAAAAGTGCTGATAAAGTCAAAGGAAAATTGCAATCCACGGAATGACGATTCATTTCGACACGATGCAATCGGACGACCGAAGCAACAACACAGCGAGCAAGAGCTTTAAAAGGATATCTGAATCTAATATCAAAAAAGTAAATGGTATTTCACTGATTAACTTTGATTCCTTATCATACCTACCGATTATATGAATGTGACGATTGGTTACAACATATGTACTTCTTATCTTTCCTTCAAGATATGAGCGATAAGCTCATGTGATAGCTAATGAGAATCGTTTCACAGTTTTTGAAACCGTATTTCAAAAGTCGAATGAAACTTTTCGACCAACCATGAGACATTTTTCCTGTCATGTCATCGAGTCTCTTTTCTTTATGGAAGCCAATGCAGTTTTATGGAAGATGGCCACTGCTGGATAACTGGACATAACAACACGTCTCTGATTAAAAAAGTTTTTCGTCTCATTTTACCCATGGCAGCCCCTCCCATGGACATCAGAAATTATCCCAGTCCAAGCGATCACTTTACAATCTTTCAATTTTTCTTTCATTTGGAGTAATGTGATATACAGGGGGAGACGTGGTATCATTGAACTGAACCAGGGTATATGAAGCTGACAGAGAGGGGAAATGTAAGGTCTGTGGGGCTGTGGCACTGTGGGGGTTTGGTTGTGGAAATGGGCTTTCGGTGCATTACACATGACGGCTGGAGAATGGATGTGGGCGAATGAGGCCATATCTTCGTTTGTTCTTGGCACTACCTCGCTAACGTAGGAAACGGCAAACAAGCACGAAAAGAAGATGAGCGAAAAATATTAAGAAAAAAAAAATTTGATTTCCACAACCCCAAGAATCTTCCATCAGACAAATCTCTCCCACATCCATCATCGTCTCAAACTCATCCCTCCATTCAGAATATAAGGAATACACAATATTCGAAATATATGGAATACATGAATTAATCATCAGTCACCCGGCAAAAGAATGCAAATCTCTTTGCCGAGTTGAGGAGGTGCATACCCTGGCAAATCCGCTATCTTCCAGTTACCTGTGTGTTGAATGAGATGGTGAGTTCATACACACACTCCACACTCTGGTGTTTTACTTCAACGTATGTTGGCGAGTTCAGTGGGTTGTTCTAGGTTCGTGATGTGTGCAGTGGACGACCTGTTGACTTTTTCCTAAGTTTAGCCGATCGAGGCCTCTTAAGTCAATAGTCTTTCCTTAAGAAGGATGAAGTAAAGTGCTCTCTGCTGGCCATGAACGGCTAAGGGACAGTAAACCCAAACAATAGAGTTAATCTATGGCTCAGTGAACTATAGGCTATATGCTTTAGATTGTTGATAATCATCCTGCGTATACCATTTCCACACTGATTCTGCCCTTGGTGATGGAAGGTAATTCATCTTTAGTCCGGAATGTTAATCACGTGGTTAATACATAACGATGCTCAAGCGAGTTTCGTCCCGTTGTCTTTTCAGAAACTGTTGAAAAGATCGTCTCTTCTTCCATCTCCTTTGCTCACTGTAGTAATTAGAAAAGTTACTTCATGACAGGAAAAGTGGCTCTCTTTCTTATCAGCACAATGGGTACATGTTTCATGCTTCCCGGTAAAACGTGTGATAAGAAATAATGATTGTGAGAGGTGTTCCTTGATGTTATTATTATGAATGACACAAAGGAAACAAGAGATGAAACACAGGTGAATGTCTGAGTTCAATGATTCGCTCACGCAAGAATAGAATGGACGTTTAACACGTGTAGTGGTACAAGCAGACAATGAAGCACTTATAACAAAATAAAAAGGCAGAGATAGAGTGCTTGAATAGCCACAAGTTGCAAGACGAATGATAACATTGATTCTCAATTCCATATTGACACACACACACACACACACACACACACACACACACACACACACACACACACACACACATCTTTCCTTCACATTTGTAGACACCGATAATACGCTGAACGATAAGGAGTGGGAGGGACAAAGACACTCTTTGTAAAACGAATCCCTTTTCATATTTCCTATCTCATCACGCAGCGAAGGATTAATGGACTAATCCAGAAGCCTCAGAACTTAAAAGCCTTTGGAATTCACATTACCAATCAGATGCAACCGGAATTATTCCCAGTCTGTGATATTTTTTGATTCTGCGTCGAGAAAAGAGGCCTGATAAATTCATTTCAACATATATTGAAGTTGCTACAAGCCAATCAGAGCAAAGCGACGTTCCACCGACTACAGAAAACACCGCAGAGTGTCGTCATCTTTATACCAAGACGAAAAAATACTTCCAATTCAGTTCTGGCTCAACGTGTATGGCACTTAGCCCTATGCAATAGCAGCGACCCCATCCTATCCGATGTTGTGCTTTTCCATCCAGTTTCTACCGCTACATTTAGAGGATTAAAGCAGGTAACCTCGTAATAGACCATAAAATCTCCCGTTAACTGTCCTTTCCATGTATTGCCAAGTATTCCCAAGAGCCAGTTCAAAAGCATTTGCTAACCTTTCATGCAGAAATGGAAAGCTAATTCCAGTCTCACATGTCTGCCATCTGTATTCAGATATTTCCCAGTCCCCAGCAAACACCACCATCAGCAAACATATTCTCCCCGAAAACACCCACATACACTAAACAAAACAGTTCTCCAACTTTATCCTGAGAGGTCTAATCTTGTACACCCATCTAAAACTGCACTCCCTAGATAAAGTCGGGTCATATATTCATCTTCCCGTTCTTGACATCACCGATCTCTTCATCACGACATCTGATAAACAGAAAAAAACAGACTGATAAAGGTATGACACCTTGAAAGAAAAAGGCACCAGGCTGCATGACTGTGGAAGAAGGGGAAGAACAACATGGAGGGAGGAAGGAGACAGGGGATAAGGAAGTCAATGCAATATAGGATATAGAATGCTTAGCTTATGATTGGGACTTATGGTGGTGAATGGTGCTGTTTGGACAGTGTCCTCCTGCTTCGTTCTTCTCAGCAGCTCAAGACATTTCAAGAACCGCGAGAAATTTCTTCTTTGAAAGACAGTTTCTTTCTCCTTGACTTGCCAATCATGTCCTCAGTGATAAACACGAACCATCAAAGTCTTTTGATTGACTATAAAACGACCAGATCCTTAGGGGATGTACCAGTCGATCATCATATACAGTGGCTCACTGAAACCCAAGGAGGAAGATGAAATTTCTCCTTCTTCATAATATGCTACGCGTCTCCGAAGAGCTAATGGATTCGACGCACCAGGTGATAAAAGCATATTACTCAGTCGACTGATTGAAATCCTCCATGAGGAGGAGGAGGAGGAGGAGCAAGAGCTACATACTCAGTGAGTTATTCCTCAGGAACTTGGCTATATTTGCGCGCATTTTTTCGATGAACCGAGACGTGTACGTTACCCTCATGGGTTCAAATGGTTCGTTCGAGTCAGGCCTCCCCCTGCAAACACAGCAGCAGAGGTCATCCACCTTTGCTGAGACGACTGACTAGAACCGGAGGTAAGTCGATTTGTTTTTTGGCACCGGAACGACGCTAAGCATTATGAAAACGACGATCCATTCTTTGCAAAATGATCCAGACGAAGAGAAGGTATTGTGAGGACGTAATACCTTCGTTTTGATATGGGACTATGACGAATACCCACGAGTTATTTCATCGAGAATTTGCAGCTCTAGCACCGTGCAAAGCTCGGTATAAAAAACGAATTCTTATTTGCTTTCCGAGATTCAAAAGTTCTCATAAGTGACAGACTTTTTTTTTTTGTCTGTCACTTATGTCACTTTGTCACATTTTTCTCTTTCTTATGTATCTCCAAAGCACACGGGTACACTGGCTTGATCAACAGAAGGATTTAAAACACATCTCAGAAACTTTTCCTTAAAACACAGTAAGATTTTTTTTCTTTGTCTTATTTCGTTAAAGACAACAAAATTCGACGTTATGCACTGTCAAAGAGGACCGGCAACAGAACCGTGTTATTGGTTCTTAAATCCACCAAAATTGATCGAAAGCCTTTCCCGTGAGATGGGGGGGAAAATAAGAGTTAACACCATTTGAATAGGGTACTTACCTTCGTCGTCTGGTGCGTGCCTAGCGAAGGTGATGACGACTTATCTTGTTCAAGCATCGTTGAAATCTGTGACATGAAAAGAGGGTAAATTAAAAAGGGTGTTTATCGCTGAACATCGAAAGAGTCAAGTGTGAAATGAGTTTATTTATGCTCTCATCTGAAATACCAGAGGTTAGGAATTGGTCACAGACTGAGGGAGATGCAAACAGCACTACACGTATGAAATCAGTTTAGTTAGGCATCTTGTAATGCTATCTTTTTAATATCAAGTAACATCTTCAAAGAACATTTTTTTAAGATCAAAGAAACACAGTGTAGCGCACTACGCAAATGATACCAAGACAACTGAAGCTATGGAAAAGCATCTGAAGGAATAAAGAAATGTAATAGATGCTGAATATTCAATGTCCTCCTTGCACCTTGTCTGGCCGACGGCGTATGTGCGTATGCGTAGCACAGAAGAGAGCAATGACGTTCAGGTCACGCAGCCAGGATTCTCCTTTTCCAGTTTGAAGACGAAGGCCATGTACAAGGCACGGCCCGCAGTACCCTCATAAGTGATGCAAGGTGGCCTCAAATCAAAACACACACACACACACACACACACACACACACACACACACACACACACACACACACAAAGGCGAGACGGAGAGTCACATCAACACACGCGTCTCCCTTATTGCTACCATGGGAATCCAGGCAGGCCCCTCATCTCACGCCACTGGAATAATACTCTTCTAATCAGTCATCATTTTCGTTCCAGATCCAGATGAAAAAAAAAATCATCTCTCTCTCTCTCTCTCTCTCTCTCTCTCTCTCTCTCTCTCTCTCTCTCTCTCTCTCTCTCTCTCTCTCAAATCACCACCACCCACCCACAGCCATACTGCCCAGGGGAAAGATCATAGCTCAAGGGCAAAGGGGCAATTAAGGTGTCATTCAGGTTCAAACGAGAGTCAAAGAGAGAGAGAGAGAGAGAGAGAGAGAGAGAGAGAGAGAGAGAGAGAGAGAGAGAGAGAGAGAGAGAGAGAGAGAGAGAGAGAGAGAGAGAGAGAGAGAGAGAGAGAGAGGATCAAAGCCTAATTACCAAGAGATGGATAAGTGAACCCACTCAAAAAATGTGTCGAAAAATATCTAGTGCATACCAACATGAGTCTTATATATGAAAAGGGGATTTAATGTGCAGTGTTCATGCAATATTTCTCAATATTCTTTTTTTTTTTTTTTTACCACGTTTCTAATATATACAATTTCTACGAGAATAAACACACAAGAGACTCCAAGGTTAAATGACTTGTAAAAGAATAGCTAAAGCTATGTCATTGTGCACTAATTGGATTCCCTCACGTTCGTTTGAGTCTCTTCAAAAAGAAGGCGGTTCGCAAGTGAACACTGAATACCTCAATCTACTGTAGACCTCACGGCGACAGATGAGATGATGATACATATCAACTTGCTGTCAGACTTACAGTAATCAGCAGGAAGGTGCGTCCAAGTAGGAATGATCATGTACCTGCTCTCGGTGCGAGAGATGCAGCCTCCAACAGGCCCAAAGTTCAACTAGCGAAAAAGATGCTGTAAGGACACCGCACTTCACACACACACACACACACACACACACACACACACACACACCAACCCGTGGCAGTAGCATAAAACAGCTGGGGGCATTCGATTCCTATTACCGCCAAGCCCTCAGTATCCGACGTCAAGAATTACGCTAACAGCAGTCGGTAAGTTTAACGAGTTCCCATTAAGGGCCGTTTATAACATTTTCCTCACCATTATGACTGGCTGACTGAGGCCTCTTTGTGCAAGATCTGCCTCAGGCTCAACAACACGGAGCCTCAGAACACTTGGATGTGATACAAGTTTGCCAGAACTGCCACTAAACGTCGCTCGCTTACGTCTGACGCTACGTTACAATGGTAAGCCACGTTATATAGATGGTATATTCCTCTCTCTCTCTCTCTCTCTCTCTCTCTCTCTCTCTCTCTCTCTCTCTCTCTCTCTCTCTCTCTCTCTCTCTTCCCCCCAACCTTGCCCCAACTCGTGGTCTGAAACAGACATGGGGTCCTTGAGATACTCGCAGAAAAAGTGTTTTCTTTTATATATGTCTTATGACACTGTGGTGGTGCGTGATTTTGAATGCCGTGGGACGAACTGCCTTATCATATGTCTGGCTGTGTGTCTATATCAACTCCCTTTATCTATCAATTCTTTTGTCTATGTAGACCTATATTTCTATACCCAGTAGTCTCACCTTGGTCCGCATCCCTCTCTTTTCTTCATATCAACCCATCTATCTATCTATGTATCTATGTATCGATCTATCTATGTATTTATCTACTTATCTATCTATCTACTTATCTATCTATATATGTATTGGCCTGACTCTTGTTCCTTTTGGGAACTCCATCGAGTGGGCTGCCACGGCAAAGGAGTCTCCATACCCAGTGAACTCCAGTGCCGCTTCTAAGCCTTTAGTGCCACACCCTTAACATGCCACCGGCAGAGGGCCTAGTCTAGCGCAGTCTTTTCAGAGGCGCCTCCCTACTGTTCCCTCTAACGATCACACGATGGATCTACCAAATGTTCCCGCCTTATGTTCCAAACTGCTACTTCTGCCTAAGGCTCCTAACTACTGTTCCTACCTACTAGTTCTACCTTAATTGTCCTACCTACTACTTCTACCTAGTGATTCTGTCTTATGTACCTACATGCTACTTCTATCTATTGCTCCTGTCACTTTACCCAAAGGCAAGGCATGCGCAAGGAAAAGTGAGTAGTGCAAGTTAAGTGCTGTTCATGTATAGATGTGTGTGAGTGTGTGTGTGTGTGTGTGTGTGTGTGTGTGTGTGTGTGTGTGTGTGTGTGTGTGTACGAAGATATACTGTATCCCCCTTGAGCTGATGTCCATAAGTATAAAAAATGATCATCAAAAATTATTTAAACCTCTTTGACGAGCTACATGGACGAGTAGACGAAAAGACCCGCTACTGACAATAAGCATCACACCGAGAGCAGTGACGCGCAAGATGAGAAAGATTTTAAGAAAAAGGAGACCCGGGTGCATCTTTTCGAACGCTTTCCCTGGGAGACCCGGGTGCATCTTTTCGAACGCTTTCCCTGGGAGACCCGGGTGTATCTTTTCGAACGCTTTCCCTGGGAGACCCGGGTGTATCTTTTCGAACGCTTTCCCTGGGAGACCCGGGTGTATCTTTTCGAACGCGCTCCCTGGGAGACCCGGGTGCATCTTTTCGAACGCGCTCCGTGGGAGACCCGGGTGCATCTTTTCGAACGCGCTCCCTGGGAGACCCGGGTGCATCTTTTCGAACGCGCTCCGTGGGAGACCCGGGTGCATCTTTTCGAACGCGCTCCCTGGGAGACCCGGATGCATCTTTCCGAACGCGCTCCCTGGGAGACCCGGATGCATCTTTTCGAACGCGCTCCCTGGGAGACCCGGGTGCATCTTTTCGAACGCGCTCCCTGGGAGACCCGGGTGTATCTTTCCGAACGCGCTCCCTGGGAGACCCGGGTGCATCTTTTCGAACGCGCTCCCTGGGAGACCCGGGTGCATCTTTTCGAACGCGCTCCCTGGGAGACCCGGGTGCATCTTTTCGAACGCACTCCCTGGGAGACCCGGGTGCATCTTTTCGAACGCGTTCCCTGGGAGACCCGGGTGCATCTTTTCGAACGCGCTCCCTGGGAGACCCGGGTGCATCTTTTCGAACGCGCTCCCTGGGAGACCCGGGTGCATCTTTTCGAACGCGCTCCGTGGGAGACCCGGGTGCATCTTTTCGAACGCGCTCCCTGGGAGACCCGGATGCATCTTTCCGAACGCGCTCCCTGGGAGACCCGGATGCATCTTTTCGAACGCGCTCCCTGGGAGACCCGGGTGCATCTTTTCGAACGCGCTCCCTCGTCTTGTGAGGGAGGCGGAGGGGAGGAGGGGAAAAGAGTGTCTGGCCGTGCTCAGAACCTTCTCCTGTGAACATACCATTAAAGATGCAGGCGTTGCTCTTCTGTCTGCTTAAGGGAATAAAAGAAGCGCATTACCTGGGATGTCTCGTGATTAATTCATAACCTTCCTCAAGGCAGATATCTACCAACGGAGAGGGAAGGTTTAAACTTCCGAGACACTGAGGGGGAAAATTACATAGACATTCATCTTCATTTTCTTACACTTTTTTTTTTTTGGCCTTGTGTGAGACAGAAGAATGTTGTCGTAAGAATAATAAATACATGTTTTTCATACTGACTTTAACGGAAAACTAATTCTCTCTCCCAAGGACAAGAATATATATATATATATATATATATATATATATATATATATATATATATATATATATATATATATATATATATATATATATATATATATCACTTCTTCATAATCATCCCAGGATCAGTTTCTAAAATAGATTCTAGATGTTACCCATGGAGCTTTCTAAAAGCTCCTGCAGCCCAAGGCTGCGCTCCTTCCAGTAGCAGGGGAATGTAGAGTCCTTTGGAGTTTCTGAGAAGAGACTGTACTCCCGGTGGTGCAATCACACCAATGTCGACTTTCTACGCAGTGTAACCTTATAGTGCCATTCATCCGACTCCCTCGCTTACTGTTCATGTGTTCAAGCGAACGGAGTATCCTAGAACAAATGAAGAAGGCCGTGTTCATTCGCCATGTACACTATGCCAGTTCAGACATCAGGCGAGACTTATACCATCAACTTCAATCCCCCACATAACATTGCTGCATCATTCATGTTCTTTCCCTTCGATTTCTTCTTGGTCCAAATTGTCTATGGCTACCAAGAATTCATTCATTACGACTTTATCCCGATCAGTTCCTAACCTCCCTCTATCATTTGTACTCGTGGTATCAGAAGGTCCCCCAACCCTAAGGGCCACGACCCCCTAACTTGGGGCCCCGCCCTCACTCGCATCAACCTTAAGCAAAGGAAGACGACCTTCGATAATGCAGGCGCCTGCCCTTACGCATTCAATCCCAGCTGGTATTCCTCTCGTACACCAGAGCTCTCAGACCCACTTCTAAACTTTTCATTTCACTCCTTCCACACACCTCCCAACTCTCTCTCTCTCTCTCTCTCTCTCTCTCTCTCTCTCTCTCTCTCTCTCTCTCTCTCTCTCTCTCTCTCTCTATACCCCCATCCACCCCGTGCTTTATCTCTCCCTCTCAAACCAGCCATCAGCAATCGGGACAGTGAACCCAGACGCGCACTCTGCCAAGATTCCTTCCATCAACGTCACAGCGGCGACCGTACGGGCGCGTCCGCAACCCAATGATTATTACAAAGTTTGTCTCACCTCTCACGCTGTTTGCACTCGAAGGTCAGCAACCTCCACAAACAAAACTACGTTAAATGTGTTTCTTAATCACAGTCATTCTAGTCTTTAACTTTTCCATCCACTTTGATGTTTGTTATTCAACCGTTTCATAATCTTTTTCTTATATATATAAATATATATATATATATATATATATATATATATATATATATATATATATATATATATATATATATATATATATATGTAGCATATCTATTCATGTCTTGACACTGCTATAATGCCTATGGAATGAAACAAAAAACTAGCCAACGGAAATTTAACGCTGACACTTCCTTATTAAGCATGTTTACACGACCGAGGGAAATCAAATTCCGCTACTGAAAAGAAAATGCTCCCACGAATCTCATATCTGCGTATTCTTTTATGGATTTTATTAGTTTACATTTTTTTGGGGACCTTGGCCCATTTTTTTTATGAATGCTGATGAGCGTGAAAATAG